>NC_047104.1:129889234-130044234 GCF_902500255.1 Thalassophryne amazonica
AGCCACGCCTTTTGACTTAATTAGAATCTTTTGATAACTTTTGATCACCATTGTGTTGTGATGATTTTGAGCAAATTTGAAGTCAATCGGATGAAATCCCTAGGACGAGTTCGTTCAAATGTAAGTAGTGAAAATGTCCAAAAATGGCAAAAATTTGCTCAAAATCGAAACTTAAAATCAAAATGGCCGACTTCCTGTCGATATTTCACCATGACAGTAAGAGACTTTTTCGTGCATCCTGGCATGGTAAATATGTGTACAGAATTTCGTGAGGCTACGACGAAAAAAGCCCAATGAGGAGGGGTTTTTGAAAATTTCTAGGGGGCGCTATTTCGCGATTTTTCTGCGACCATGTGTGACGCCCCCAAAATATCGAATTTCGGATCCGGCCGGACAACTTTGGAAAGTTTGGTGAGTTTTTGAGCATGGGAAGAGGCCGAAATTTCGATTTCAAGAGTGAGAATAATAATAATAATAATAATAATAATAATAATAAACAGCGCAATTACAATAGGGTCCTCGTAGGACGTTGCCTACTCGGGCCCTAATAATAAATAATAATAATAACAATAATAAACAGCGCAATTACAATAGGGTCCTCGTAGGATGTTGCCTACTCGGGCCCTAATAATAAATAATAATAATAATAATAATAAACAGCGCAATTACAATAGGGTCCTCGTAGGACGTTGCCTACTCGGGCCCTAATAATAAATAATAATAATAATAATAATAATAATAATAATAAACAGCGCAATTACAATAGGGTCCTCGTAGGACGTTGCCTACTCGGGCCCTAATAATAAATAATAATAATAATAATAATAAACAGCGCAATTACAATAGGGTCTTCGTAGGACGTTGCCTACTTGGGCCCTAATAATAAACAATAATAATAATAATAATAAACAGCGCAATTACAATAGGGTCTTCGTAGGACGTTGCCTACTTGGGCCCTAATAATAAATAATAATAATAATAATAATAAACAGCGCAATTACAATAGGGTCTTCGTAGGACGTTGCCTACTTGGGCCCTAATAATAAACAATAATAATAACAATAATAAACAGCGCAATTACAATAGGGTCCTCGTAGGATGTTGCCTACTCGGGCCCTAATAATAAATAATAATAATAATAATAATAAACAGCGCAATTACAATAGGGTCCTCGTAGGACGTTGCCTACTCGGGCCCTAATAATAAATAATAATAATAATAATAATAATAATAATAAACAGCGCAATTACAATAGGGTCCTCGTAGGACGTTGCCTACTCGGGCCCTAATAATAAATAATAATAATAATAATAATAAACAGCGCAATTACAATAGGGTCTTCGTAGGACGTTGCCTACTTGGGCCCTAATAATAAACAATAATAATAATAATAATAAACAGCGCAATTACAATAGGGTTCTCGTAGGACGTTGCCTACTCGGGCCCTAATAATAAATAATAATAATAATAAACAGCGCAATTACAATAGGGTCCTCGTAGGACGTTGCCTACTCGGGCCCTAATAATAAATAATAATAATAATAATAATAAACAGCGCAATTACAATAGGGTCCTCGTAGGACGTTGCCTACTCGGGCCCTAATTATTCACAAAACTTTCTCATGTAAACACAGTGCGTTATGACTGCGCGCTGATCAAAGGACCAGCTCCGCCCATCACTGATCAATAATCAACAAATCAGATTTGTGAAGCGCCAAATCCAGCGGATACATTGTAATCTGTCGGATTGTTATTGTTGGTGGTGGTGGTGTGTGCTGTTTGTCAGCCCCGCACATGGAAGATGCTGTGATCATCACCTGGACCAGAGTCCAGATCTGACACACCCTGCACACATCAAAGCGCCGCTCGTGCTGCCGTTCTCACCTCTCTGCGGTCCTGCAGACACTCCAGCAGGGCCAGGTTGTTGGTCCAAGTGTGTTTGGGGCACAGCCGGCTCAGGTCCTCCCTGCAGGCCTCCTCCTCCGACAGCTTCCACACGCTCGCCTTCCGAGCCTGCGAGGCCGCGGCGGCAGGTGCATTCTTTGCCGGGAAGTCGGCTGCTTTGAGGACGGGAGGACGGGGCGGCTCGGCCAGACCGCCGGCAGCCTTCAAGGCGAGGACGGAGCCGAAACCGCACAACCACACGGACAACAGTAGCAACCGTAACATACACCGACTGACCGCCGCCATCTTCACACTATTGTGAAGCCACACTGAATGACGCCGCGCCACATCCGGTCAGCGCGCTGAGAATAAAAGCCCGATGGCGTCACTTTCCTTCTGGTAAAATCTAGGCCTCACCATGGAGACAGTATCATTACTGGAAATGAAAGGTCAGTGTAAAATGCGGGGGAGGGGGTTCCTCTAATGTAGCATTGCTTTTAAACTGGGACTCAATTCCAGAGATATTTTTTTTTTGTATATTTATCCAGTGAAGTGGCCCTCAGTAAAGCTGAACCTGCAACCACAGCCTTGCTCAACAACACCTGCATGGTGGTCACATCATCAACAACAATAATATAGTAATGTTCTTTGTTTGGCAGCTCGGTTAGGAGTCGGCACAATAGATCTGCTCCCCTCCACAGCATGTCTTTTTCCTGCTTCTCTCCCTCAGCCCCAACCAGTCCCAGCAGAAGACTGCCCCTCCCTGAGCCTGGTTCTGCTGGAGGTTTCTTCCTGTTAAAAGGGAGTTTTTCCTTCCCACTGTCGCCAAGTGCTTGCTCACAGGGGGTCGTTTTGACCGTTGGGGTTTTTCCGTAATTATTGTATGGCTTTGCCTTACAATATAAAGCGCCTTGGGGCAACTGTTTGTTGTGATTTGGCGCTATATAAATAAAATTGATTTGATTTGATCATCCACCATCAGCTTTGACTAATTTGATTGACTGCTGGAGTCGTCGTGTTGCACTTGACATTGGTGCGGTCATATATTTGGACCTCAGGAAGGCATTCGATGTTGTAAATCATAAAATATTAATTGATAAATTAAAATTGTACGGTGTACAGTGGGGTGTCAAAATCCAACCACTCATCCACAGTGTGACACCTGGGTTATGGATCAAGCCTGTTGGGGTGAAATACAGTGGGGACCTTGTGTCCCCCAGTGACGCTACAGTAACCATGAAGGAACCTGAACACAAGTCAGCTAACGGGGCTGTGGTGTAACAAAAAGTCGTCAAGAGGCTGGATCAGGCTGAGGAGGTAACAGCTGTGAGGGTGAATGAAGGCTGCAGCAGGTCCTCAGACCCTGAGCATCTGGGATTTCCCAGCCATCGGATGTCAAAGATCATGTGTTTGTCGATGTGCAATGACTTTCCCATGTTAAAGAGACTCGAGTGCAGGCATCTTTAAATTGAGCCTGGATATAGACTTTCTCTGTGTCCTCCATCCCGTCTGGAAATAAATCAAGGGTTGATCTTCCTCACCACCGAGAGATTCCACGGATGGTGTTTTAACTTTTTCATTGATTATCTCAGTGCTCGCAGTCAGATAATTAGTTTTGAGGGAATGATGTCTGGTATAATTGGAGTAATTGTAACACAGAGGCCCTTTGGCCCTGCATGGTTTTCAACTGTCCTTAATACACCACCAGGTGCATTTTGCCAGTCCAGAGTTAATATATCAGTTAGACATGGGAAGCATGCAATTCAGGTGCCTGCTTAGGAGTACTGCACAGAATAGTAAGTGCTTTCGAATTGTCCCGTTTTCAATGTCAACTCATTACATGCCACTGGATCTGCATGTTTACTTGACACAAGTTTCACATCAGAATGCGCTTCCTGATGCAACTCCACATAGTGGGCATAGGGTGTCTTTAACCAGGAACCTTCTGCTTTGGAAGCAAATTTGGCCAACACTCTGCCACATAGAGATGAACAACATATTAGGTATCATAAGTGGTTTATGTCTCTACACCAGAATCCCCTAACTCATGGAGGGGGAGAGGAGTCTCACCTGTACAGAATGAGCTTTGATTATTTCCCCATTGTAGGACTAATAAGGGGATATCTTATCCATCCATCCATCCATCCATTTTCTTCTGCTTTATCTGGAGTCGGGTCGCGGGGGCAGCAGCTCAAGCAAAGCTGCCCAGACCTCCCGATCCACACACACCTCCCCCAGCTCCTCCGGGGGAACCCCAAGGCATTTCCAAGCCAGCCGAGAGATATAGTCCCTCCAGCGTGTCCTGGGTCTTCCCCGGGCCTCCTCCCAATGGGACATGCCCGGAACACCTCTCCAGCGAGGCGTCCAGGGGGCATCCGGAAGAGATGCCAGAGCCACCTCAACTGACTCCTTTCGATGTGGAGGAGCAGCGGCTCGACTCTGAGCTCCTCCCGAGTGACCGAGCTCCTCACCCTATCTCTAAGGGAGCGCCCAGCCACCCTGTGGAGGAATCTCATCTCGGCCGCTTGTACTCGCAATCTCGTTCTTTCAGTCATGAGCCAAATCTCATGACCATAGGTGAGGATCAGAACGTAGATCGATCGGTAAATCGAGAGCTTTGCCCCCCCTACTCAGCTCTCTCTTCACCACGATACAGCGACCGTATCACTGCAGATGCTGCACCGATCCGTCTATCGATCTCACGCTCCATCCATCCCTCACTCGTGAACAAGACCCCGAGATACTTAAACTCCTCCACTTGAGGCAAAGACACGCCACCAAATTAAGAGGGCAAAACACCTTTTTCCGGTCGAGAACCATGGCCTCGGATTTGGAGGTGCTGATTTTCATCCCGGACGCTTCACACTCAGCTGCAAACCGCCCCAGTGCACGCTGAAAGTCCTGATTTGACGCAGCCAACAGAACCACATCGTCTGCAAACAGCAGAGACGAGATTCTGTGGTTCCCAAACCAGACCCCCTCTACTCCCTGGCTGCGCCTAGAAATGTCTATTGTATCTTAAAGGAATGATATTATTAATCCATCCATCCTCCATACCCGCTTACTCCAATTAAGGGTTACGGGGGACTGAAGCCTGTCCTAGTAGCCCTAGGCTGGACAGGACACCAGTCTGTCCCAGGGCCACATACAGACATTCAAAGACATTCACCTACGGACAATTTAAAGTTTCTAATCCACCTAATCTGCATGTCTTTGGATGTGGGAGGAAGCCGAAGCACATGGAGGAAACCCACACAAACATGGGGAGAACATGCAAACTCCCCACAGAAAGGCCACAGGTGGAATCGATCCCATGACCTTCTCGCCATGAGGCATCAGTGCTAACCACTAAGCCCACTGTCATTAATCTATATGAATAAAAGTAAGTCCCTTCGGCTGCTCCTTTGTTTTGCACTCGGGGTCTCCACAGCAAATCCAAGGTGGATCTGCATGTTGAATTGGCACAAGTTTTACGCCGGATGCCCTTCCTGACGCAACTCCACATTACATGGAAAAATGTGGCAGGGGTGGGATTTGAACCGGGAACCTTCCACACTGAAACTAAGTGCATTATCCACTTGGCGACCAGCCCTGCTATTAATCTATATGAATCAATTTAGAATTATGTTACATATCAAATTGCACATTTTATTATGATGTGTAATTTATGTAGGATTTTCACACAAAAACTGGTTCATAGCGAGAAAAGAAATATTAATTTGGATACTAAAACCTTGGTTTGGGTGACAGCAGATGATAGTTGTATCATTGCTGGACCCCTTGTGGATTTTGTTTGTACCTATTTAAAAAAACTCATGCTATAAGAAAATTGGTGAATTCTCCTAAATCAGTCATGCACACCATTTACAAATGGATCTGTTAGTATGAGTGATTCTTGCATGAGGCCCATTATGTGTGCACTCTATATTACAACTTTTGCATCCGGGAAACTCATTTTGCTGGATGGTGGAGGGTCTTCGAGAGGGGTTGGAGGTCCATCTGTTTTGGGGTGGTCTAAGGGAAATCTCCTACCTCAATGACTGATCTAGCATCAATACAGTCACTGACTTATTGGCAGCCTGTTTCACTGAGACTCTAATCTACAAATCTCCACTTGGCTGTAGTAACACTTGGGGTTCGAGCTAGGACCATTTAGTGCTGGATAAATTATGTGATTGTGACTCATAGCTATATGGTTTTATACCACTGGGGGAGGAGGTGATGGTCTAGTGGTTAAGGTGTTGGGCTTGAGACCAGAAGATCCTCAGTTCAAATCCCCGCCTGACTGGAAAATCACTAAGGGCCCTTGGGCAAGGTCTTTAATCCGCTATTGCTCCCGATGTGTAGTGAGTGCCATGTATGGCAGCACCCTGACATCGGGGTGAATGTGAGGCATAATTGTAAAGCGCTTTGAGCGTCTGATGCAGATGGAAAAGCGCTATATAAATGCAGTCCATTTACCATTTACCACTAAAACATTCTTGGCAAGCCTTATTTTAACTAATTTTGGGTGGTTTTAGATGCATTGAACGCCAGAATAATAAACAAAAAATTATATTTATGTTGTAATATTTGTAAGATCAAAGTTCTTTTTTGCATGTTTCTATCAAAGTTTAAGTTAATAAATTAAATAACATTGAAAATGTTAAAAACAATATTTAATGGACATAGCATTTATTCTTTCTTCAAAAATAACACACAGTAGCTTTTAATCCAGTTACTTTTTTTTATTTTACTTTTTTAGGGCCAAAGTAGGATAAAGTCCTATGAGGACCCTATTGTAATTGTGCTGTTTATTGTTGTTATTCTTCCCTTTTCAAGCCTCAATTTCAGCCCTTTCCCATGCTCAAAAACTCACCAAACTTTGCAACGTCATCTGGCCGGATCTGAAATTTGATATGTTGGGAGTCACGCAACGTCATGGTGAAATGTCGACAGGAAGTCTGCCATTTTGATTTTAAGTTTCGAATTTGAAGTAATTTTTGCCATTTTTGGCCATTTCCAGTACTTACATTTGAACAAACTCATAAAAGGGATTTCATCCAATCGTCTTCAAATTTGGTACACATCATCAGGACCCCATGCTGATCAAAAGTTATCAAAAGAATTTCTGTAAGTCTAAAGTTGTGGCTGTTTCCTGTCATCAAGTGGACATAAATAAAGATGGGCTGCAGCAAGCGAGTACGTGTGTGCATGGACAGGCTGCCCCCAAGTTGAAACAGACAATCAGATCATAACGTGCAGCAGTCAATCTCAGTGGCAAGTCATCCACGTGAGCTCTGTTCCATATGAGGCGGCGTGCCATCCACAAGACGCATGTGAGCCAGCTAGAGACGTGGCAGCAGATGTGGACATGAATGAAACGAGTAAACTGCTTCTCATTCATGTCATTTCATGACTGTATGTCAGTGACCATGGGTCATCTACAGAGGAATAGATGGATCATATTTGTATTGCCCGCTTCATAAGAAGGCTTTAATACAATGCAATGTTTTTATATGGTACGTCATTTTTATTATTATTTTTTTAATACGTCCATGTGCTTCCTGATATGAGGCAGTTTTCAGCACCTTTGACAGGACATCGATGGTAGCTTACTTGGTAAAGTTTCTTAAAGACAATCAGAGCTCATAACAGCTGCTCCGACGGGTGTCGCCCTGGAGTTGTACATATTTGCACTATGTGTGCAGGGGCCTTACTGCATGTTCTGTCAACGGTGTGTCGTGCTGTTTGTTTTGTCTTGTTAAAATGTCCACAACACATGGTCACACCACTGAGTGTGGTCTGCTTGCCGTTTCTTCCTGTAAAATAAAATAAAACAATCTTGAGGGAGTTTTTCCCTAACCTTGACCCTACTACCACCGTCACCAATGTGCTTGCTCACGGGGTGGATCAGGTTTAATCCTCACTTGTGTTTAGTACCTTGAGGTGACTTGTGTTATGACTGGCCACTGTATAAACAATGGTAAATTGCATCAAATGATCAGTTGCTGCTTAAGCAATAAATTCATTTAAAATGTTCTCACATCATTATACTTTAAATTTAATAAGATTTTAAGACTAAATCTTTAAAAACTGCTTGACAAGATGTGAATTTAATCAGAGTATCTGTTGTAATCGTATTATCATTTTATGAAGACTTACTTCCCACATCGAAACAACAAACCTTCACAAGGAGTGGTTCGGCCCAAGACACGTCTTTGGTAAGTGTTATGTTGGCTTTAAAAGTTGCGATATCTTATAGGTATGGTGTAAGTTATTGTAAGTCTCCATGGAGGTAACACAACCTCCTGAACCTTAACCCAAAATGATGCTTTTGGCACCAGCCCTCTCCTGGCTATTTGAGCAGCTCTATATTGAAGACTATAATCGGAAAGAACTATAATGGGAGCCAGTTTAGAGTTGACAACTGCTGGGAATGGTTTTCTGTTTCACCTCCCACACACCACAAATTGCTCAGTGTTGTTGTTTTTCTCTTTTTTCTGTTTTAATATGTTTTATTTTATAGGCAATTCATCATATTCAGTAAGATTTTTTTTTTTCTGTTTTGATCAAACTAATTTTATGATGTCAACAAATCAGGAAAATGTTCATAGCGCCCCTCCTTCCTCTGAGTTTGTATAATATATTACATTTTTTAAATATACATATTTTGCAGATAAAATTTCTTAAAATGAAACACGTTCATATCCAGTTTGATTTGCACATAACTGACATCATCACACAGATCAACAAAATACTGACATCGTCCACGTATATCACATTTTTGTGAGAACTTTACAGTGCCCCTTGTCTATTGCAATTTTTCTGTGCAGATATTTTTATTGTAGTTTTTATCTTGAATAATTATTTATAGGAATATTAATCAAATCTAAATCAAATAATAGTTAATAGTAAGGAATAAATATTTATTTTGTAATTTTCTGATTGTGTTACCGGACACGAGAAGACATTTTGTTGTAACTTTAAGTTTTATTTGAGTCATTATCAGGTCTTTATTTATGTGACTGCAGCTCTGGACAGGTGGAGCTAATGGAAGGATCTTTCTGTGGAATAGAAACAGATGGATAAAAGGAGCAGTCAGCTGTCGCAGGCTGCAGCTGAGCACGTTCACGCTGACTCAGAGGGAAGAGTTTCTAAAAATCACTCTTTGAAACTGAGCCATCATTGTCTTTGAAGATTCGGTGGTGGAGGCCTTATATTTCCTCTGGCAACCTGCTGGTAACAACCAAAAGCACCAGATCCAGGATTCTAAATCCATTTCAAACATTTATCTGGATTGTTTTGTGCAGTTTGATAAAGATTACTAAGGGGATGCAGGGGCGTCTGACTGGGGGGGTAAAGGGTACTATGTACCCAGGGCCCAGAGCATGGGGGGGCCCACAAAAAACTGGCATTAAATCCATTTTTGTGTTGCATGTTATTAATGTCCATACAATTCATGTTGTAAAGAATATAATTAGAATGAATGTATAAATGTTGCGAAACATAATTCTGCTTTAACATTAATATTGAAAGATCTCTGAGGGTCCTTCCACCCCTGCACAGTTGTACAATGGTTTAGTCCAGGCACACAGGCGACCCCCCCACAGACACACACACACACACACACACACACACACACACACACACACACACACACACACACACACACACAAAAAAAAAAATCCGAAACGGGATCTGACAGAAAGAGGAGGTGTTTAGTAGTGCTGAAACAACTAATCAATTTAATCGATTATTAAAATAGTTGTCAACTAATTTAGTCATCAATTAGTTGTTAAATAACTTTATTTTACTGCAAATGTTTCATTTCTTCCATATAAATCAACCGTTTCTGCAGCGTGTCTTTGCTTTGAATCTTGAACCAATCGAAGCAGTGATTCGCAGATCGAAGCAGTGCTTTGATCTGGTGCTTTGTTGATTCAGTGTTTTATTTTGCTTAATCTTAATTTTTCCCCACTAAAACCCCAAAGAGCATATGTCTGTGAGTAACATTTACCTTTTTATGTTAATCTGACCTGTTCTGAAACAGTTGATAGATGTATTTTACAACTTTAAAACGGGACCTATGGCGTTTTCAATGTTGAAGTTAGCATTAAGCTGTTGCAGCTGTCAGCGCATTTGTTTTCTGTATAATAATTCATGGCTCAGTGTTTGTCATAAGAGTCAAATGTATTACAAATTGTAATATTTTATTCATTTATATGTCAATAATAATAATAATAATAATAATAATAATAGAAACAACAACAACAATAGTAATAATAACTAATAATGCCACAATACAGTTTTAGAGAAATGGACAAAAAGAATCTGATAAAACAAAACAGAAAAGATTAAACTAACTAACAATGAACATAAATAAATATAGAAATAACTGTTTCCTGTGAACACCGAGTGACTCTTAAACCTTCACTTCATCCCTGTTTTATTTAAGTTTAATGACCATTTGTTTTGGTCAAACCACATGTAAGCTGTGTTTTTACACAAGAAAAAAAAAAATGCAGTAAACTGCACATTTGTGTCTTTTTTCATGAAAATATCTTATTAAATATAACATATTACACTTTTGTCAGGCCTTTAAAATACTTTTGTGGACTCTTGCTGTAATATGTTGTCAGTGGATGAGATAGCTGCTGTAGGCATCTAAACCTGATGGAAATCTCTTTGTGGTGTGTCGGTGATGTATGTACAAGGTCTGTCCAAACAGTATCGGACCTTTTTATTTTTTGCAAAAACCATATGGATTTGAATCACATGTGATTGCATCAGCCAAGCTTGAACCTTCGTGCGCATGCGTGAGTTTTTTCACGCCTGTCAGTTGCGTCATTTGCCTGTGGGCAGGCTTTGAGTGAGCACTGGTCCACCCCTCTCGTCGGATTTTCATTGTCAGGAAAATGTCTGAACGGCTGGAGCAGCGCTGCATCAAATTTTTCAAGAAACTGTGTGAGACGGCTTTCGGTGAGCAGGCTTTGTGTGAGCAGTGGTCCACCCCTCTCGTTGGATTTTTATTGCAAATAAAATGTCTGAACGATTGGGAGCTTTGCTGCATCAAATTTTTCCAGAAACTGTGAGAGACCTCCAGCTGGACACCATTCGGAAAACTTAGATGGCTTTCAGCGACGATTTTATGGGGATTACACAGATTAAGGAGTGCTCCAACCGGTTTAAAGACCGCCCACAGCGTCTGAGAGTGCGGCGCACTCCGAGCGCCGATCAACAGGCTGACACCCCGCTGAAACAACCAGATCATTTCCAACAAAACCACCTCTGTGTTGGTCTCACAGGACAGCTTTCAGGTGGCTTTCAGACGGCTTCCGGTTGCTTTTCAGTCGTGTGAGGATCCGAGAAATTGTGCATGAGTGCTCAATTGAGTACTCATTTTGTCCCGCGCCATGAGTGGCATGGTGGAGCAATCCTCCACTTCTCTTTCCATGAAAAAAACTCCTGTAACAGTAGAATGTGCCGAAAAAGTGCTGATGTCCACGCCTTCTGCCTTTTTCAGACGACGTCCCGGATCAACACAGCCTTCACGTTGGAAATGATCTGGTTGTTTCAGCGGAGTGTCAGCCTGTTGCTCTCAGACGCTGTGGGCGGTCTTTAAACTGGTTGGAGCACTCCTTAATCTGTGTAATCCCCATAAAATCGGCACCGAAAGCCATCTAAATTTTCCGAATGGTGTCCAGCTGGAGGTCTCTCACAGTTTCTGGAAAAATTTGATGCAGCAAAGCTCCAAATCGTTCAGTCATATTCGCAATAAAAATCCGACGAGAGGGGTGGACCACTGCTGACACAAAGCCTGCTCACAGGCGAATGACGCAACCGACAGGCGTGAAAAAACTCACGCATGCGCACGAAGGTTCAAGCTTGGCTGATGCAATCGCACATGATTCAAATCCATATATACTCAACAAAAATATAAACGCAACACTTTTGGTTTTGCTCCCATTTTGTATGAGATGAACTCAAAGATCTAAAACTTTTTCCACATACACAATATCACCATTTCCCTCAAATATTGTTCACAAACTAGTCTATATCTGTGATAGTGAGCACTTCTCCTTTGCTGAGATAATCCATCCCACCTCACAGGTGTGCCATATCAAGATGCTGATTAGACACCATGATTAGTGCACAGGTGTGCCTTAGACTGCCCACAATAAAAGGCCACTCTGAAAGGTGCAGTTTTGTTTTATTGGGGGGGATACCAGTCAGTATCTGGTGTGACCACCATTTGCCTCATGCAGTGCAACACATCTCCTTCGCATAGAGTTGATCAGGTTGTCAATTGTGGCCTGTGGAATGTTGGTCCACTCCTCTTCAATGGCTGTGCGAAGTTGCTGGATATTGGCAGGAAGTGGTACTTGCTGTCCTATACACCGGTCCAGAGCATCCCAAACATGCTCAATGGGTGACATGTCCGGTGAGTATGCCGGCCATGCAAGAACTGGGACATTTTCAGCTTCCAAGAATTGTGTACAGATCCTTGCAACATGGGGCCGTGCATTATCCTGCTGCAACATGAGGTGATGTTCTTGGATGTATGGCACAACAATGGGCCTCAGGATCTCGTCACGGTATCTCTGTGCATTCAAAATGCCATCAATAAAATGCACCTGTGTTCTTCGTCCATAACAGACGCCTGCCCATACCATAACCCCACCGCCACCATGGGCCACTCAATCCACAACATTAACGTCAGAAAACCGCTCACCCACACGATGCCACACACACTGTCTGCCATCTGCCCTGAACAGTGTGAACCGGGATTCATCCGTGAAGAGAACACCTCTCCAACGTGCCAAACGCCAGCGAATGTGAGCATTTGCCCGCTCAAGTCGGTTATGACGACGAACTGGAGTCAGGTCGAGACCCCGATGAGGACGACGAGCATGCAGATGAGCTTCCCTGAGACGGTTTCTGACAGTTTGTGCAGAAATTCTTTGGTTATGCAAACCGATTGTTTCAGCAGCTGTCCGAGTGGCTGGTCTCAGACGATCTTGGAGGTGAACATGCTCGATGTGGAGGTCCTGGGCTGGTGTGGTTACACGTGGTCTGTGGTTGTGAGGCTGGTTGGATGTACTGCCAAATTCTCTGAAATGCCTTTGGAGACGGCTTATGGTAGAGAAATGAACATTCAATACACGAGCAACAGCTCTGGTTGACATTCCTGCTGTCAGCATGCCAACTGCACGCTCCCTCAAATCTTGCGACATCTGTGGCATTGTGCTGTGCTTCAATATGGCTAGTACCTAAGGCCCAGAATTTGGTGCTGCGCCCCTGAGGAGATGTCTCCTCTTTTTTAATTACAAAAAATTTTATCTTGGAAGGTCAAAGTCCTGTTTGAAGTGTCTTTTCATAAGCTAAATTAGATGTAATCAAATGTCAGGAATATGTATTTAATTCATGCACTTCAATCAATCACTTTTTTTTTTATATAGCGCCAAATCACAACAAACAGTTGCCCCAAGGCGCTTTATATTGTAAGGCAAGGCCATACAATAATTATGTAAAACCCCAACGGTCAAAACGACCCCCTGTGAGCAAGCACTTGGCTACAGTGGGAAGGAAAAACTCCCTTTTAACAGGAAGAAACCTCCAGCAGAACCAGGCTCAGGGAGGGGCAGTCTTCTGCTGGGACTGGTTGGGGCTGAGGGAGAGAACCAGGAAAAAGACATGCTGTGGAGGGGAGCAGAGATCGATCACTAATGATTAAATGCAGAGTGGTGCATACAGAGCAAAAAGAGAAAGAAACAGTGCATCATGGGAACCCCCCAGCAGTCTACGTCTATAGCAGCATAACTAAGGGATGGTTCAGGGTCACCTGATCCAGCCCTAACTATAAGCTTTAGCAAAAAGGAAAGTTTTAAGCCTAATCTTAAAAGTAGAGAGGGTGTCTGTCTCCCTGATACAATAACTTCAGTTTTATCTGAGTTTAAAAGCAGGAAATTAGAGGTCATCCATGTCTTTATGTCTGTAAGACAATCCTGCAGTTTAGCTAATTGGTGTGTGTCCTCTGGCTTCATGGATAGATAAAGCTGGGTATCATCTGCGTAACAATGAAAATTTAAGCGATACCGTCTAATAATACTGCCTAAGGGAAGCATATATAAAGTGAATAAAATTGGTCCTAGCACAGAACCTTGTGGAACTCCATAATTAACTTTAGTCTGTGAAGAAGATTCCCCATTTACATGAACAAATTGTAATCTATTAGACAAATATGATTCAAACCACCGCAGCGCAGTGCCTTTAATATCTATGGCATGCTCTAATCTCTGTAATAAAATTTTATGGTCAACAGTATCAAAAGCAGCACTGAGGTCTAACAGAACAAGCACAGAGATGAGTCCACTGTCCGAGGCCATAAGAAGATCATTTGTAACCTTCACTAATGCTGTTTCTGTACTATGATGAATTCTAAAACCTGACTGAAACTCTTCAAATAGACCATTCCTCTGCAGATGATCAGTTAGCTGTTTTACAACTACCCTTTCAAGAATTTTTGAGAGAAAAGGAAGGTTGGAGATTGGCCTATAATTAGCTAAGATAGCTGGGTCAAGTGATGACTTTTTAAGTAATGGTTTAATTACTGCCACCTTAAAAGCCTGTGGTACATAGCCAACTAACAAAGATAGATTGATCATATTTAAGATCGAAGCATTAAATAATGGTAGGGCTTCCTTGAGCACCCTGGTAGGAATGGGGTCTAATAAACATGTTGATGGTTTGGATGAAGTAACTAATGAAAATAACTCAGACAGAACAATCGGAGAGAAAGAGTCTAACCAAATACCGGCATCACTGAAAGCAGCCAAAGATAACGATACGTCTTTGGGATGGTTATGAGTAATTTTTTCTCTAATAGTTAAAATTTTGTTAGCAAAGAAAGTCATGAAGTCATTACTAGTTAAAGTTAATGGAATACTCAGCTCAATAGAGCTCTGACTCTTTGTCAGCCTGGCTACAGTGCTGAAAAGAAACCTGGGGTTGTTCTTATTTTCTTCAATTAGTGATGAGTAGAAAGATGTCCTAGCTTTACGGAGGGCTTTTTTATAGAGCAACAGACTCTTTTTCCAGGCTAAGTGAAGATCTTCTAAATTAGTGAGACGCCATTTCCTCTCCAACTTACGGGTTATCTGCTTTAAGCTACGAGTTTGTGAGTTATACCACGGAGTCAGACACTTCTGATTTAAAGCTCTCTTTTTCAGAGGAGCTACAGCATCCAAAGTTGTCTTCAATGAGGATGTAAAACTATTGACGAGATACTCTATCTCCCTTACAGAGTTTAGGTAGCTACTCTGCACTGTGTTGTTATATGGCATTAGAGAACATAAAGAAGGAATCATATCCTTAAACCTAGTTACAGCGCTTTCTGAAAGACTTCTAGTGTAATGAAACTTATTCCCTACTGCTGGGTAGTCCATCAGAGTAAATGTAAATGTTATTAAGAAATGATCAGACAGAAGGGAGTTTTCAAGGAATACTGTTAAGTCTTCTATTTCCATACCATAAGTCAGAACAAGATCTAAGATATGATTAAAGTGGTGGGTGGACTCATTTACTTTTTGAGCAAAGCCAATAGAGTCTAATAATAGATTAAATGCAGTGTTGAGGCTGTCATTCTCAGCATCTGTGTGGATGTTAAAATCGCCCACTATAATTATCTTATCTGAGCTAAGCACTAAGTCAGACAAAAGGTCTGAAAATTCACAGAGAAACTCACAGTAACGACCAGGTGGACGATAGATAATAACAAATAAAACTGGTTTTTGGGACTTCCAATTTGGATGGACAAGACTAAGAGACAAGCTTTCAAATGAATTAAAGCTCTGTCTGGGTTTTTGATTAATTAATAAGCTGGAATGGAAGATTGCTGCTAATCCTCCACCCCGGCCCGTGCTACGAGCATTCTGACAGTTAGTGTGACTCGGGGGTGTTGACTCATTTAAACTAACATATTCATCCTGCTGTAACCAGGTTTCTGTTAGGCAGAATAAATCAATATGTTGATCAATTATTATATCATTTACCAACAGGGACTTAGAAGAGAGAGACCTAATGTTTAATAGACCACATTTAACTGTTTTAGTCTGTGGTGCAGTTGAAGGTGCTATATTATTTTTTCTTTTTGAATTTTTATGCTTAAATAGATTTTTGATGGTTATTGGTAGTCTGGGAGCAGGCACCGTCTCTACGGGGATGGGGTAATGAGGGGATGGCAGGGGGAGAGAAGCTGCAGAGAGGTGTGTAAGACTACAACTCTGCTTCCTGGTCCCAACCCTGGATAGTCACGGTTTGGAGGATTTAAGAAAATTGGCCAGATTTCTAGAAATGAGAGCTGCTCCATCCAAAGTGGGATGGATGCCGTCTCTCCTAACAAGACCAGGTTTTCCCCAGAAGCTTTGCCAATTATCTATGAAGCCCACCTCATTTTTTGGACACCACTCAGACAGCCAGCAATTCAAGGAGAACATGTGGCTAAACATGTCACTCCTGGTCCGATTGGGGAGGGGCCCAGAGAAAACTACAGAGTCCGACATTGTTTTTGCAAAGTTACACACCGATTTAATGTTAATTTTAGTGACCTCCGATTGGCGTAACCGGGTGTCATTACTGCCGACGTGAATTACAATCTTGCCAAATTTACGCTTAGCCTTAGCCAGCAGTTTCAAATTTCCTTCAATGTCGCCTGCTCTGGCCCCCGGAAGACAATTGACTATGGTTGCTGGTGTCGCTAACTTCACATTTTTCAAAACAGAGTCGCCAATAACCAGAGTTTGATCCTCGGCGGGTGTGTCGTCGAGTAGGGAAAAACGGTTAGAAATGTGAATGGGTTGGCGGTGTACATGGGGCTTCTGTTTAGGGCTACGCTTCCTCCTCACAGTCACCCAGTCAGCCTGCTTTCCCGGCTGCTCGGGATCTGCCAGGGGGGAACTAACGGCGGCTAAGCTACCTTGGTCCGCACCAACTACAGGGGCCTGGCTAGCTGTAGAATTTTCCACGGTGCGGAGCCGAGTCTCCAATTCGCCCAGCCTGGCCTCCAAAGCTACGAATAAGCTACACTTATTACAAGTACCGTTACTGCTAAAGGAGGCCGAGGAATAAGTAAACATTTCACACCCAGAGCAGAAAAGTGCGGGAGAGACAGGGGAAGCCGCCATGCTAAATCGGCTAAGAGCTAGTAGCTATGCTAAGCTAGCGGATTCCTAAAAACACGCAAAGTGAATAATGTGTAAATAATTTAGAGGTGATTCAGCAGAAGGAGTGCTTTAGTTAAGGCACGTAAAGATTACACTGGGAAACAAATCGTAATCTAGATAACTAGATCAATCTAACTGCGCAGATTAAACAGCTAACAGATACAGAAAAACACCGCTGTGCTCCGGAACAGGAAGTGATACAATACCGCAGTGAGAGCCAACCACCAGTAGAGGCAAGCAAGAGCAAGTAAATGAATTTACTTTTCTTGAATCAAGGTTTTTTGTGGTGTTGTCGGGTCTTGTTTTTTAAATTCAGTGTTTTTGGTTTCTGAATTCTAATTTTCATAGAACATTGGTTATATCTGCTATGTACAATCTGTCATTGCTTTTTGGCACTTGTTTACCGACTTATAACTGGAAGAGAGACAAACAGGCATAAAATTAGAACCTCCATCCAATTTTGGTGGTGTAGGTAAATCCATAACTGAAAAATGAGTGATTGAGGCACTTTTGATTGAGATATAATGCAAAATGTACACCAAATGGGCTTTTCAATATTAAATTCTAATCTCCACAAAATCCACAATCCAGATCAGATCTGGACCAAACTTTGTCAGGTGATAGTGAGTGTCAGTCTGCACCTCACTTTCAAATATGAGAGTGATTGGGACACGTTTGTTTAAGATATAATGCAAAATGTACACCAAATGGGCTTTTCAATATTAAATTAAAATGTCCAAAAATCTGTAATCTGGATCACATCCAGATCAAACTTTGTCACTCGATACAGGATGCTATCCTACATGTTGTCCTTTCAGCTGCTCCTGTTTCTTCTGGGTCACCACAATGGATACAGCCAGATCCACATTGGTATTTGGCACAAGTTTTTACACCCAATGCCCTTCCTAACGCAACTCCAGTTTTCCATGGAGCAACACGCACAGCCCCTGGTGTTCCGAAGAGGTCTCCCATCCAAGTGCTAACCAGGCCCCACACTGCTTAGCTTCTGAGATCTGATGGGATCAGGCTGACACAGAGCAGACTAGCTGCAGGATACCATCCTATGTAACACTTTCAAATATGAAAGACATTTGATCTTTTTTTTTTTGGTCAGTTTAGAATTTTTGAACATTTGTTCAATGTTAAAGGATAGGGATTTTTCCAAGGTTTTTCCTGACTGACCTCTGACCTGTGACACTGAAAAATGAATCTGTTCTTGAAATGAGGACATGAATCATCAGTAAAATTTCCTAATGATATATGAAAAATTGTGGGCTCCAGGCTGTTGACAAACAAACAAGCAAACAAACAGACTAACAAACAAATGGGTGAAAACATAACCTAAACATGGTCTGACTGTTTTCCATCTAAAGCCCTGCGACAGATTGGTGTCCTGTCTAGGGTGTACCCCGCCTCATGCCCTGTGACTGCTCAACCTAGTCTCATGGCAGTTTGTGGTGGCATTACGAAAAGTACATTAATATATGGGTTCGTGACTGGGACTTGAAAATGGGGCACTTTTCGTGACGGGGCATGATTTCATTTTGTGACAGGGCCACAAAAATGGGGCGCTTTTCGTGACGGGGGACACAATTTAATTTTGTAACAGGGCCACGAAAATGGGGCGCTTTTCCTGACGGGGCATGATTTAATTTTGTGACAGGGCCACGAAAATGGGGCACTTTTCCTGACGGGGCCACGAAAAAACCTGAGACTGGGCTGGACAGCTGGGATAGGCTCCAGCCCCCCGTGACCCTTAATTGGAGTAAATGATTGATAAGTGAGTGAGTTTTCCATCTAGATTTAGAGGAAAAACTGAGCTACATCTGCATATCAACTCCCTAAATATAGATATGGCATCTCTGTGACATGTACAATGGCATCAGAAAGGCCCGTGGCCCCACTACACAGAGCGTAACTCCCCTAACATCTCTATCTGGTGAAAAGATAACAGATTGTGAGGAACAGATGCAAGGTGGGTTGAGCATGACACAATAGTGGCTGCCTGAGTTATGTATATTTCTGTCTTGTGTGTAAAAATACGCGTCTCATCCAGGCAACTAGCACAGGCTGCTTTGATTCAGGTTGGTCCCTCCGTCCTCCTTCTCCTCTTCCACAAGCACAGGAGCAGCAGTGGAGGCGGAGGCAGGGAGCAGCTTGAATGAAACACGGCTTCTGAGGTGCTGCTATCAAAGTTAATAGGTTAGCTGAGCACCGCCATCAACTGCCTTCTAACAGACAAAGTCCATGGAAGTGACAACATCCCCCCAGAAGCCATCAAAAAGGTGAAACCTGCCAAGCTCCACCCGCTATATGAAGTACTCTGCCTCTGCTGGGAAGAAAGCTCAGTCCCCCAAGATATGCGCAACACCACGATTCATGACCCACGATTCCATCTGCAACAGCTACAGAGGGATTTCCCTACTCTGTAGCGTCAGCAAGGTCTTTACTTGCATCCTTCTCTGGAGATGCCAGATACTCGTAGATCATGTGTTCCCACACGAGTGCGAAGCTACTGAATACTGTGTTAAAAATATAGCAGAAGAAGAAGAAACAGCAAGATGTGTAACGCTAGCAGCTGCAGGTTTGGTGATTAAAATGCCCGCCGTTTTTCTCTTTTCTGCAAATACGAGGTCTGTCAATAAAGTATAGGTCCTTTTAATTTTTTTCAAAAACTATATGGATTTCATTCATATGTTTTTATGTCAGACATGCTTGAACCCTCGTGCGCATGCGTGAGTTTTTCCACGCCTGTCGATGACGTCATTTGCCTGTGAGCACTCCTTGTGGGAGGAGTCGTCCAGCCCCTCGTCGGAATTCCTTTGCCTGAGAAGCTGCTGAGAGACTGGCGCTTTGTTTGATCAAAATTTTTTCTAAACCTGTGAGGCACATCGAAGTGGACACGGTTCGAAAAATTAAGCTGGTTTTCGGTGAAAATTTTAATGGCTGATGAGAGATTTTGAGGTGATACTGTCGCTTTAAGGACTTCCCACGGTGCAAGACGTCGCTCAGCGCTCTCAGGCGCCGTCGTCAGCCTGTTTCAAGCTGAAAACCTCCACATATCAGGCTCTATTGATCCAGGACGTCGTGAGAGAACAGGGAAGTTTCAGAAGAAGTCGGTTTCAGCATTTTATCCGGATATTCCACTGTTAAAGGAGATTTTTTTAATGAAAGACGTGCGGACGGATTGCAGCGTCGGCTCGCAGCCGCTGCGACGCTCCGCCACAGGAAAAACACCTCTGTTGGAAGCCTTAAGGACAAGTTGGAACATGTCCAGCTGTTAAACAATTTCTCAGATACTCACTCCACTGAAAGCCATCAAAAGCCGCCTGGATTTTACAAATGGTTATCAACGCGCCGGCTGCGTCCCGACGCGCGGACCCGTCCGCACGTCTTTCATTAAAAAAATCTCCTTTAACAGTGGAATATCCGGATAAAATGCTGAAACCGACTTCTTCTGAAACTTTTCTGTTCTCTCACGACGTCCTGGATCAATAGAGCCTGAAATGTGGAGGTTTTCAGCTTGAAACAGGCTGATGATGGTGCCTGGGAGCGCTGCGCGACGTCTCGCACAGTGGGAAGTCCTTAAAGCGACAGTATCACCTCAAAATCTCTCATCAGCTGTTAAAATTTTCACCGAAAACCAGCTTATTTTTTCGAACCGTGTCCACTTCGATGTGCCTCACAGGTTTAGAAAAATTTTGATCAAACAAAGCGCCAGTCTCTCAGCAACTTCTCAGACAAAGGAATTCTGACGAGGGGCTGGACGACTCCTCCCACAAGGAGTGCTCACAGGCGAATGACGTCATTGACAGGCGTGGAAAAACTCATGCATGCGCACGAGGGTTCAAGCATGTCTGACGTAAAAACATATGAATGAAATCCATATAATTTTTGAAAATAATTAAAAGGACCTATACTTTATTGACAGCCCTCGTATATGTACTTATGTCTCCATATACATTTCTACACGCTTTACTTTTTCTTGTTCCCCCTTTTAATATTATTGTATTTAAGTAAATATTGGAGGAGTGGGGTACAATTTGTTATACCTAACAGCTAACGTTAGCTTAGCTAGCCGGCCTTAGCACCGTTCATCATAGCTTACAAAATAGTTGGTTCCTTTGTGTTTGATAATCTTCTACTGTGATGTCTTATCCTTCTTATGTCTTATTACTTATTATATTATATATACCTTTTTCTTGAGCTGTTTGGGTGGATAGGGAGTGTTCCCATGGGATAAAAAAGCTTTTTAACCTACCATCCCTGGTTCTCAAGACCAGGCACCTAAGTGGCTCTACTCTATTCTTTTCTACTCTCCTATTTTACTCTTCCTTTTTAGATAGATATTTTAGATATACCTTTGTATACTGGCATAGGGCCACCTTAGAATTGGAATATACGTAATATATAAGATATACCTTACTGAATTTTCATGTGCATCCAAAATCCCAGTGCAGCATCAGGGCAGGCAGATCAACAATGGATATGATTTTCTTTCTCAGACAACTGCAGGAGAAATGCAGAGAACAAAACCTGATGCTCTATATGATGCTTACAGACCTGACAAAGGCCCTTGATTTTATCAGACGGAAAGCCCTATTTGAGGTTATCAAGAAGATTGGTTGCCCACAGAAACTGCTGATTTCCTTCCACGATGATATGAAGGGAACACTCCTCCATGACTGATCCTCCTCAGATTCCTTCCTAATTACCAGTGGTGTGAAACAGGGCTGCATATTTTGGGATATTGCTCTCTATGCTCTGGTTCTATGTTTTCAACTTGTCCACTGATGGCCTCTACTTGCATACCAGGTCTGATGGGAATCTGTTCAGCCTGGTGCATCTGGGCTTCTAGACCAAGTTGAGGACAGTGCACTTCACAGTGATGCCTTTTGCCGATGATATGGCCTTAATGGCCCACACAGAGGAGCTCTAAAGAGAACAGCTGGGCACTTTGCTGATGTCTGTAAATAGTTCAGCCTTGCCAATAGCATAAAGAAGACTATTGGGGTACAAGATGTCAACACTCTGCCAAGCATCAAAATTAAAAACACCACATTTGGAGCTTTTGACACTTCACCTACTTGGGCTCATCGATCGACAACAATGTGTCACTTGATGTTGAAGTCAGTCATGGCTAGACTCTCCTAGAGGTTGTGGGAAAACAGCATTGTCACTGAACACACAGATTCTCATCTACTGTGCATATGTCCTAACCACGCTACTCTCTCAAAGTGAGGCTTGGAGTGCCAACGTGAGGCAAGAACGCCGGTTGAATGCCTTCCACATGTGTCTGAGGTGCATTCTTGGAGTCAGCTGGTAGGAGCACATTCCAAACATCAATGTACTACTGTGTGCCAAAGGTTCCCAGCATGTACTCTCTACTGAGACAATGTCATCTGCGATGGCTGCGACACTTGTGGCATGTGGAAGATGGAAGGCTGTCAAAAGACATCTTGTACAGTCAGCTGGCCAGTGGCATCAGACGAGTTGGTTGCCCGAAAGTCCGCTTTAGAGGACACTTGTAAAATATATGTAAAAGCCTGCAGCAGCTCTCCAGATGACTGGGCAATGCTTGCTGAGGATAGGAGCACTCGCAGCATAGAAAAAAGAGCGGAGGTGTACTGCACCAGCCTGCACATCCCAGACGATGTAACACATCTGCAGCATGTGCAACAGGGACTGCCTCTTAAGCTGCATTTGCACATAATGATGGCAAGTCACAAATGCCACAAAGTATAAATTCTTGGCCGCTGATCACAAATGTGATGATTCGGGGCAGAGGCGTCAGGTGTCCTCAGGAACTGCTGCAACCTATTAACCACGCGTTATGATTAATGGCACGTGTTGCTGGAGAATTATCAGGAACCATTGCGCACGGTCAAGAATAATGTTCTGCATTGTTGCGCGCTGTTGTTGTGCAACAATGCAGAACATTATTCATTGTTGCGCTCATGTAACAGTGCAACATTAAGTTCTGTCACGTTGTGAATGAGGCAAATTGTCTCCACACACCCCATATTCATCCATCAGCTGCTGAACAATTCAGATTGCTCCAGTTTGCTCCTCAAAATCCACAGCAGAAGAACTTTGTGACTGCATGCTTAGTTGGGCTCTGTGCCATGGAGCAGGACAGAGAGGAGGAGGAGACGGAGAGAGCCAGATATGTGGCTCCACGTGGCTCTCATCTCGCTCATTTTCCCAAACATCAAGCACATGCAGCAGGTGGAACACCTGCAGGAGTGTACTGAGGGGCATTGGAACGAAACTTTTAGCCAACTTGGCATCACTGTCCTTATTCAGCATACTGCAACAATGAAACGGAATGCGGTGCAGCAGGGTTTAATTTCTTTTCATTTATATAGCGCCGAATCACAACAGAGTTGCCTCAAAGCACTTCACACAGGTAAGGTCTAACCTTACCAACCCCCAGAGCAACAGTGGTAAGGAAAAACTCCCTCTGAGGAAGAAACCTCACGCAGACCAGACTCAAAGGGGTGACCCTCTGCTTGGGCCATGCTACAAACATAAACATAATACAGAACAATTCACAGAACAATTCACGGACAAATATACAAGAAATGCTATTGGCGCACAGGACAGGAGGATCGCCAACACGAATACAGCTCCCATCTCTGGATGGAGCTGCACCTTAAACAGAGAGAAAAAACAGAATCAGGCATCAGAAAGCCAAAAAAATACTGTATAATTTGCCAGCATTAACCAACAAGAAAAACAGAGAAATACTAAGGTGATGGCCGGCCACTAACCCTAAACTTCACTAAAACACCCAGAATTTAGGAAAAGTTGAGGCCGCAGCCCGCTTCAATTACTAATAAATGAATTAAGAGTAAAAAGCGTAAAACAAAACTGTACCTGTATGCTAGCCATATAAAATCAAATCAAATCAACTTTATTTATATAGCGCCAAATCACAACAAACAGCTGCCCCAAGACGCTTTATATTGTAAGGCAAGGCCATACAATAATTACGGAAAAACCCCAACGGTCAAAACGACCCCCTGTGAGCAAGCACTTGGCAACAGTGGGAAGGAAAAACCCCCTTTTAACAGGAAGAAACCTCCAGCAGAACCAGGCTGAGGGAGGGGCAGTCTTCTGCTGGGACTGGTTGGGGCTGAGGGAGAGAACCAGGAAAAAGACATGCTGTGGAAGAGAGCAGAGATCAATCACTAATGATTAAATGCAGAGTGGTGCATACGGAGCAAAAAGAAAGAAACACTCAGTGCATCATGGGAACCCCCCAGCAGTCTAAGTCTATAGCAGCATAATTAAGGGATGGTTCAGGGTCACCTGGTCCAGCACTAACTATAAGCTTTAGCAAAAAGGAAAGTTTTAAGCCTAATCTTAAAAGTAGAGAGGGTGTCTGTCTCCCTGATCTGAATTGGGATCTGGTTCCAGAGGAGAGGAGCCTGAAAGCTGAAGGCTCTGCCTCCCATTCTACTCTTACAAACCCTAGGAACTACAAGTAAGCCTGCAGTCTGAGAGCGAAGCACTCTATTGGGGTGATATGGTACTAGCCATATGAAAGGGAAAATAAGTGTGTCTTAAGTCTGGACTTGAAAATCTCCACAGAATCTGACTGTTTTATTAACGCAGGGAGATCATTCCACAGAACAGGGGCATGATAAGAGAAAGCTCTGTGACCCGCAGACTTCTTATTCACCTTAGGGACACAAAGTAATCCTGCACCCTGAGAACGTAAAGCCTGGGCCGGTACGTAAGGTTTAATTAGCTCAGCTAGGTAGGGAGGTGCCAGTCCGTGAATAATTTTATAGGTTAGTAGCAGAACCTTAAAATCTGATCTCACTGCGACAGGAAGCCAGTGAAGGGATGCCATAATGGGTGTAATGTGGTCGAACTTTCTGCTTCGTGTCAAAAGTCTGGCTGCAGCATTTTGAACCAATTGGAGACCCCTAATGCTAGAATGCGGTAAACCAGAAAATAGAACATTGCAGTAGTAGTCCAATCTAAGAGCCCTTGGGCAAGGTCTTTAATCCCCTATTGCTCCCGGTGTGTAGTGAGCACCTTGTATGGCAGCACCCTGACATCGGGGTAAATGTGAGGCATAATTGTAAAGCGCTTTGAGCGTCTGATGCAGATGGAAAAGTGATATATAAATGCAGTCCATTTACCATTTACATTTACAAGAAGGGTCCAATGTCCAATGTAGACATTAAACATAATAAATATGTGACTCCTCTCTATCCACAGTCAAATAACATTTAAATTAGCAGTGGAATAAAAATAGAAAGTGCAGATGTTTTGATATGATCATTTCCAAGGTTTCTTTAAAAAAAAAAAAAATCAGTCTGTTCTCTACATGTAGAAGTGTACCATGAAATGATCTTGAACTTGCAGTGCATCCAGAAAGTATTCACAGCATGTCACTTTTTCCACATTTTGTTATTTACAGCCTTATTCCAAAATGGATGAAATTCATGTTAAACTTGTGCATATAGAATTGCTCAAAGGAAGATTTCAGTCTGCAATGCCTTGTTTTAAAGCTCTGCATCGTGCTGCACTGTGGAAAAGTCTGCTGAGATCATTTAGTCCTCAGGTCCTCTGCTTTCTTAATGATATAACCCAAGAAATTTGGGAATGTAAATGGCAAACAACATGCAAACAGCTCTCCTGAATAAGTTTGGCCACAATGTCAAACAGATTTTGGATTATGCTTGTTTTTGCTAATTAGCTAAGAATAATATCCTCTTAGCAGGCAATATAAATAAATGAAAATCAGTGTGCTTGTTGAAAACATTTGCATTTCCTAAATTTCAGACAATGAAAAACCTGATTACTTTGCTTCATAGTACAGTGCATCCAGAAAGTATTGATTACGACCTTATTCCAAAATGGATAACATTAATTTTTTTCCAATCAACATAATGACAATGTGACAAAACGTTTTATTTAGATTTTTGTAAATTTATTAAGAATAAAAAATAAACAAAGAAATCACATGGACATAACTATTCACAGCCTTTGCCATGAAGCTCAAAATTCAACACAGGTGCATCCTGTTTCCACTGATCATCATTGAGATGTTTCTACAGCTTAACTGGAGTGAATACTTATGTACATGTGATTTCTTTTTTTTTTTTCTTACATTTTTAATGAACTTGCAAAAATCTAAAAAAAAAATCACTTTGTTATTATGAGGTATTATGTGTAGAATTTCGAGAGGGAAAAAATGAATTTCATTGATTTTGGAACAAGGATGTAACGTGACAAAATGTAGGAAAAGTGAAGTGCTGTGAATACTTTCTGGATGCAATGTAACACCCCGTGCTGCTATCTTAATAAATGGTCGAATGTTAATCCTGAGAGCATATCCTTCCCAATGATACCCCATTTATAAATATGGCAGACAGTCAAGCCAAGACATGAAATAAAGCTCTTTTGGGATATGGCTGCTGGGCCATGCAGGTCAGATGCAACATTTTCAATTCAGTAATCATTCATTTTGTCTCTCAATGTTATTGGTCTTCCAAACGTTGCATCCTACTTAAAGAAATGTGCATGCAGCTGTCTTGCATCAACTTGTGAAAATGTCAGCCATCACAGGCAGAGTGCTGTCAAGTTGTTAACTCATACAAAGTGTTGTGTGGGCCGCCAGAAGAGGAGGTACTGCTGGCCCACCACCAGAGGGCGCCCTGCCTGAAGTGCGGGCTTCAGGCACGAGAGGGCGCTGCCGCCACGGACACAACCGGGAGTGACAGCTGTCACCCATCTTCATTTCATCACTCCATAAAAGCCGGATGTCATCTCCACCTCGCTGCCGAGATGTCATCTACCTGTGAAGGTACTTTTCTCTGCTGACCTAAATCATTGAATAATAACCTGAACTTCTTTGCAGCCGTATTCCTGTGGCATTTCATTATCTGTGGATTGGCGTTTGGTGTGAACAGCGACGGCTTCGCTTCACACCCAAACCAGATAAGTGGTTAGACAGGAGCTGCACGAGTGTGTGATTAGAGGTGGAGGTGACTTTCCACCTTCTGACTGTTTTTGTTACTGGGTGTGCACACACCCACATCTCACTGTTTGTGCTCCTCGCCAGCAGTACCAGATCCGACAGTCGGGGATGGTGATCACCTGGGAATTCGGGACTTGGCGGCTCCAGTATTCTCCGGGTTCTGTGGCGGTGGAAATCGTGTGGTTCCGGCTCTTCTCAGGACGGACGTCTTCTATCTTCGAGCCTGCCCACACGTCACCTTGGTGTATTGACTGCTATCAGATTCTGTGATTGTCTGTATAATCGTTGTGCACATTCACAACATTAAATTGTTACCTTTTGGCTCATCTATTGACCGTTCATTTGCGCCCCCTGTTGTGGGTCCCAACACAAAGGCCTGAAAACACTGAAATCAATCTGCAGGCCATGTGGTTACAGACACATCTAAGTGTTATCTGTATTACTGTTTCATGTTTTTAATTAAAACGCCAATCTAAAAGCAAAGATGTGGTGTGCAGGGCTGGGTAGGATTACTTTGAAATGTAATCCAAAAGTAATCAGATTACAAGTAATCCAAATGTATGTACATACGAGGTCTGTTAGAAAAGTATCGGACCTTTTTATTTTTTGCAAAAACTATATGGATTTGAATCATGTGCGCTTGCATCATCCAAGCTTGAACCTTCGTGCGCATGCGTGAGTTTTTTCACGCCTGTCGGTTGCGTCATTCGCCTGTGGGCAGGCTTTGAGTGAGCACTGGTCCACCCCTCTCGTCGGATTTTCATTGTCAGGAAAATGTCTGAACGGCTGGAGCAGCGCTGCATCAAATTTTTCAAGAAACTGTGTGAGACGGCTTTCGGTGAAAATCCTATGGGCATCACACAGATTAAGGAGCATTACAACCGGATTAAAGATGGCCCACAGTGGCTGAGGGCACGCCGCGCTTCGAGCGGCCATCGACAGGCTGAAATGACCAGATCATTTCCAAAGTGAAGGCTGTGTTGATCCGGGACGTCGTGTGACTACCAGAAAAATGGCAGAAAAGGTGTACATCAGCCATTTTTCGTCAGATTCCACTGTTACATGAGATTTTGTAATGAAAGACGTGCGGAGGCATTCGCGTGTTGGGACGAAGCCGCAATGGCGGAGAACAAAAGCAAGTCCATGTTGGAAGTCTCATGGGACATGTTATGACATGCCCAGCTCGCCACAATTTCTCGGATACTCACTCGACTACGAGGTCTATTAGAAAAATATCCGACCTTATTATTTTTTTCAAAAACCATATGGATTTGAAACGTGTGATTACATCAGACATGCTTGAACCCTCGTGGGCATGCGAGAGTTTTTTCACGCCTGTCGGTTACGTCATTCGCCTGTGGGCAGTCTTTGAGTGAGGAGTGGCCCACCCTCTCGTTGATTTTTTTTTATTGTTTAGGAATGATCTCAGACTGCTGCTTTGTTTGATCAAACTTTTTTCAAAAACTGTAAGGCACAACTGAGTGGACACCATTTGATAAATTCAGCTGGTTTTCGGTAAAAATTTTAACAGCTGATGAGAGATTTTGGAGTTTTACTGTCGCCGTAAGGATGGCCCACGGCGCCTGACGGCGGTCTGCGCTCCGAGGCGGCGGCGTCTCGCTGTTTCAAGCTGAATACTTCCACATTTCAGGCTCTGTTCACCCAGGTCGTCGTCAGAGAACTTTCAGAAGAGGTCAGCATGAGGAGTTTATGCGGACATTCCACTGTTAATGAAAGAACGTGCGGGCAGATTCGCATGTCGGGCCAGACCCGACCGCAGGGGGTCGAGACAGGAAAAACACCTCCATTGGAAACCTTAACGGACAAGTTGGAACATGCCCAGCTGTTAAACAATTTCTCAGATACTCACTTGTTGAAAGCCATCAAAAGCCGCCTGAATTTTACAAATGGTTTTCAACACGGAGGTGTTTTTCCTGTCGCGGCGCAGACGGATTTGCGTCGTCGTCATGGAACTGACTCGGCGAGTTTGCCCGCACGTTCTTTCATTACAAAATCTCCTTTAACAGTGGAATGTCCGCATAAACTCCTCATGCCGACTTCTTCTGAAACTTCTCTGTTCACTGACGACGACCTGGGTGAACAGAGCCTTAAATTAGGATGTTTTCAGCTTGAAACAGCCAGACGGACGCCACCTCCGACCACGCCACGCCGATCCGCTTTGTGAGCTGTCCTTAAAGCGAAAGAAACTCCACAATCTCTCATCACCAGTTAAACTTTACACCAAGAACCAGCTGAATTTCTGGAATAGTGTCCACTCAGATATCCCTCACAGGTCATGAAAAAATTCTGATAAAGCAACGCGCGCCGTCTCCAGCAGCGTCTCAGACAAAGGATTTCAGCCAAGAGGGCTGGACCAGTGCTCACTCAAAGCCTGCCCACAGGCGGATGACGTCACCGACACGCGTGAAAAAACTCACGCATGCGCACGAGGGTTCAAGCATGTCTGGTGTAATCGCACGTGATTCAAATCCATATAGTTTTTTTTTTTTATAAAACTGCCGGTTAGTTTTCTAATAAATCTCGTAAAAAGCCACCGAAAGCCGTCTGAATCTTCTGAATGGTGGAAGACCTAACGCCATTGCGGCTTCGTCCCGACTCGCGAATGCCTCCGCACGTCTTTCATTACAAAATCTCCTGTAACAGAGAAATCTGATGAAAAATGGCCGATGTCCACCTTTTCTGCCATTTCTCTGGTAGTCACACGACGTCTCGGATCATCACAGCCTTCACTTTGGAAATGATCTGGTCATTTCAGCCTGTCGATGGCCGCTCGAAGCATGGCGCACCCTCAGCCGCTGTGGACCGTCTTTAATCCGGTTGTAATGCTCCTTAATCTGTGTGATGCGCATAGGATTTTCACCGAAAGCCATCTGAATTTTCCGAATGGTGTCCACCTGGCTGTTTCACACAGTTTCTTGAAAAATTTGATGCAGCGCTGCTCCAGCCGTTCAGACATTTTCCTGACAATGAAAATCCGACGAGAGGGCTGGACCAGTGCTCACTCAAAGCCTGCCCACTGTTATGTGTCGGACGCAGCTCGGAGAACCGACCAGCGTTTGAAGGACCCAGTATGAAGTAAGCAGAGCACGGTACAAAGGCTAACTGAATTTAATACATAACAGTGATAATATAATAACAAAGGTGCGGCCTGGCGTGGTGCGCTCCCAGCAGCGCTAACGGTCCGGAGCCAGAAGCTGTTTCGGACCCAAGGACCCCGCCGACACCCCCCAGGTGGCCGCAACAACCGAGTCTGTGAAAGAAGGAACCATTATGTGAGTCCACACTCTACACACAGAACACTTAAAGGTGTACAAACAGCAAACACTTCCTGGCTTGATTACTGATCAGCTTCCCAACCTGCAGGCATGGAACATCCAGTTCACAAAACTCCACTGCAGTGGAAGCTGATACATGACTAACAAACAGCTCAATACAATAAGGTGTGAGGGACACCACATTTACTGACTGTATAAATGTTAGTCACAAAATCTAACGTACCTCAGGAAGTGTGCTGACGAGCGTGAAACCTCACCCCCTCCTCTTTCACAGACTGTGCATCAAACCTGGACGTTCTCAGCATCCGCTGTTGATGAGATGGCTCCCGAGACGACGATCTCACCCGTCTGGTCACAAGGTCGAGTCTCTGACAAATACACACTGTGCACTCCAGTCTTAAATGCCAACATGTTCCAATCCATCCAGATGCACCACAGCTGTGAGTCCTGACGAGTCGCAGGTGATCAGGGTGAGGTCCTGACAGCCTCAGCAACACAGCCACTCAGTCCCAAACGCACGCCACCTGGGAGGAAAACCAAAAGACAGAAACAAACCGGCAGCCAGGCCCCCCCAGCCATATAACACCCACAGGTGAATGATGCAACCGACAGGCGTGAAAAAACTCATGCATGCGCATGAAGGTTCAAGCTTGGCTGATGCAAGCGCACATGATTTAAATCCATATAGTTTTTGCAAAAAATAAAAAGGTCCAATACTTTTCTAACAGACCTCATACATCCATGTAATCCACATGTATTCTTTCAAAGTAATCCTACCCAACATTGGTGGTGTGAGGGTATCTGATACATCAGACATTAAGAAAATGCATCTAGAAGAAGAGTCAAAGGATCTCTGTTGCAGATCTGCAAAATGAGCAGTGGTTTTATGACGGTCATGGTGCCCTTTTACAGTCACAGAACCCTAATGGCTCTGTCCTCCCATCTGGCACACCGGAACTCACAGCACAATGCAAGCATATTTTGCTGTGGCCACCCAACACAGTTATGGGGTTCATGCAATGTGTTTGTCACTGTAACACACACACATATGTATATAAGAATTTTATCTATATAATTTTATTGCTATTGTGCCCTAAACACTGACATACAAACACTACTTTTTCTCATTATGATAAAAACAAACTACTGCCTGATGAGCTACTGAACATGTAGGGGAGTAGGGCTGCAACAAATTACATTTTCAGACTCTATTCATCTTTTTATTATTTTTTCGATTCCATGGTGAGAGTTGTTCCATTCATAAAATGTCAGCAAATGGTGAAAAATGCTGATCAGTATTTTTTAGAACCCAAGATAATGATTTTAAACAACTTGTTTTGTCCAGAATTCTGCGATATTCAATTTACTGGCAGATGGGATTAAAGAAAACAGATACTTAGATATTTAAGAACACATTGAAGAAGCTAAAAAAACAACAACAAAAAAACAAACGAGCAATCAGACATCTCTGACGATTACCAATCCGGATCTAGATCACCTCCAAAATTCAGTGGATTCTTCCATGCCCTAATATGTATCTGTGTTGAAACTTTGGTGAGAATCCATGAAGTAGTTTTGACGTAATCCTTCAAAATGTATATAAAGTGAAATCTTGATGTCAAATCCAGATTCAGATCCGGATCACCTCCAAAACTTAATGGAGTCTTCCATGGCCTAATATATATCTGTGGTGAAAATTGAATCAAAATCTGTGCAGTAGACAGACAGACAAATAAATAAACGCAGATGATTTTATCTCCTTGGCTGACATAACTATGAATTGATTTTGAGTAAAAAAAAATTTTTGAACAAAGAAAATACACAAACACACAATATGTCAACAAAGAAAAAATGCTTGAGAAGGAGGAAGAAGTATACACTTATAAATTCCTAGCCCCTTCTCGCTTTGAATCTAAACTAAATGACAATTTAATTGAACACCACGTGAGTCCCATCTCCAAGTTGACATTCTAGATGTGTGAAAAGTCAGTCTTTACTTATTACTTATTGAACAATCTGAAGTTCCTTTATGTTAAGTAAATCTGTCTTTAGCCACCATAATCAAAGACAAGATGACTGATGTAAACCAGAGGACCACAGAGCCCAGAGGAGGAAATTCCTCAAGTGTTTGTTCCACAGTCAGCTGCTGGCCTCAACATTCAGTCTGCAATTCAGCCGACAGCTTCTGAGGACACCTGTTGCTTGATCATCAGTCACTCACACACACACACACAATATAACAGAACTCAGAGACATTTCCATTAAGAAGCAGAAAAGAATCAGCCGCAGCCACGATGGCAGAGTAAGTTGTGACCTCACAAAGGACTGTTCTCTCTCTATTAAGACCTCACAGAACTGTTTTAACAAGTTTACCTCTTTTTTTTTTTTCTGTGTGTGCAAAGAAAAAAGATGTCACCAAGCCGAAAGAATCAGCTCAAGGTACAGTAAGGAGGTGCACATGAAAGGTTGAATGTTCACATTTCTCTGTGTGGTCGTGATAACGAGCTGCATCTATAGCTGCCAACTGAAATATTAACATTACTACGCTCGTATCATCATGTCTGCATCACTCTTAAAAGACTTTTCGTCATTTAAAACACGTTTGGTCTTATTTTGACCTTTCAGCAGACATAATGTTCCATGACTTGTAAACAGTTTCATTAAAGTAATTTCCTCTTTTAGTGCTTATTCAAGGACCTCCAACGATGAAATTAATGCATTTTTTAGAAGAAGAAGAAAAAAGCAAAGATTGTAGAAAATTGCTATATATCGGAACATTTGTGTCGTTTTCCCTCAAGAATACAGCTGATGACTGAGGATATGAGTTTGCATAAAAAAAGTTTATTTGCATGTTATGTCCCCAACCTTACATGAAAGAACCATCCTTGGGCATTCAGTGTTCTGATGAGTTCAGATGATGTTATGATACACACTTTTTGAAGATTTTGATTCACAGTGTAGGAAAAAGAGCAAAGACAATCAGAGAGAGACAGCACAGCTCAGTGGTGCCCCAGTTTGGAAAGAACACTGTGTGTGTATGCATATATATATATATATATATATATATATATATATGTATGTATATATGTATATATATGTATATATATATGTATGTATATATGTATGTAATGGTTTGCAAAAGTATTCAGCCCCTTGGTATTTCATGCATTTTAATTTGTTTATGGCATTTCAAATGCAAAACGTAGATCAGGCTTCTCAATATAAAAGTTTCTAAAATTATCTTCCTTAGACTCAAACTGAAAGTAAATCTGTACAACTTGATATAAATTAATTAAAAATATAAAATCCAAGATGATGGGTTGCATAATAACCAGCCCCATTGGTATAATACCTGTAAATAGTTTAATTTGCAGTTTTCTTCAGACAAGTCAGAGGATTGATACATGGATACATGAACATTTCCAAGTTACTGAATATGTCTTGAACTTTATTTACATCAGTTTTGAAGAAATACAAACAGTATGGCACTCTATGGTAAATCTGTGTGGAGTAGACAGTTCTCAAAAACTGAGTGACTGTGCAAGAAGGAGAAGAGTGAGGAAAAAGCCACCAAGACACCCAGACAACCCAGAAGAAGTTACAGGTTTCTGTGGCTGTGAGTGGAGAAATTGTGCATAGTGCATGTTTTGCATTTTGTATCCCCAGTTATACAGCTTCATGATGAAGTGGCACAGAGGAGGGTTTCATTAAAAAGAAGCCCTGAAAGTTCAGCTACAATCTGCCAGAAGGTGAATCTGAGATGCAAGCCTCGATTTAATGTTTTGGTGAAAGAAAACCCTCCTTATATACAGAATATACTGGCTGCACATCCCATGTGGCAGAGTTCACTGTTTTTCTCGTATTTTCATTCCTAATCCTGTCACTCCCAAGGAAAATCACAGCATCTTCAGCTCTGCCACCTCCAGCTCCACCGCTTGTCTTTTTGATAGTGCCACTGCCTCTAAACCATACATGATAGCTGCTCTCACTAACATCTTGTAAATGTTTCCTTTCAGACTTACCCTTTTATCACAAATCACTCCTGCCACTTTTCTGCACTCAGTACTCCACTCTTCATGCACTCTCTTTTTCACCTCTCTACCACCCTGTCCTGCTCCAACTGACCTTCATTCCCCTCCTCTCCAGAGTGTATCCTCATCTCTCCAGGCATGTCTCAACTGGCTCCTAATAGTCACTACAAATTACAAAGTGCAATTCCACCTCCACCTTGAATGCATCCATCATTCTTTCTGTATATCTCACCGCTGTCACTATCTTCATACATATCTTGCACCACCCTCACATAATTCTCTGTCACTTCAAAGTTCTTTATACAAATACCTCAGCTTATCTCTTGGCACCCTGTCATAAGCATTCTCAGAATCCACAGACACACAGTGCAGCTCTTTCTGGCCTTCTCTATACTTCTCCGTCACTACTCTCAGTGCAAACATTGCATACATTGTGCTCTTTCTTTGCACAAAACCATATTTTTCCTTTTATTTTTCACCCATTTACAGATAGATAGACCACTGATCAAAACAAATTTCATAAATGAAATATTTTGTAGATTACAATCTGTAAACCACAGTTATTGTTGTCATCATTATCATCATCATCATAATCTAACAGGAGGTTTGACATGTTTGTGTGAACCTCCTTTCCCTCCTCTTCCTCTTAGAGCTTGCTCCTGCAAATCGGGCAGATGATGCTGGAGGAAGAGTCGCTGGAGGCTGAGCAGGAGAAGATAAAATATATGGAGGAAAAATGTCCTCCACTCTGCATCACAGGATGCATGGAGGAACTCCAGGTAAACTCGCCACAGTGCATCCAACTGGATGAACATGTGTTACTTGGACAAATACAAAACCATTTTTCTTTCTGAGTGATAAACACTTTCAAGAAATTTACACAGGTATATGTGTATATGTTGTATTCACTGGGTTGTTTTTTACTTACATTTACATCTGATTCATGACCATGACAACTTATTGAGTTTCAAATGAAGTCCTTTTTTTAGATAAACGTTGCACTGAAGTTTCTAACCAGATTATAAACAACTTGGTTTGAGTGATATAATTATTTATTTCTTTTCATCAATCCACTACAATGTTGTGAAGCAGGGAACTGACGAGAGGGTTGAGGATGTAAGATCAAAGATTTTTCTTTCTTCTTTAGGACCTGTGCCGGAATCTTCACAAGCAGATTGATTTTGTGGATGAGGAGCGATATGATATGGAGCTCAAAGTGGCAAAGTCCAGGAAAGAAGTGAGTCTTTTAATATTTGTTTAAATAAAACAATTCATATTTTTATATTCATATCAAGAATTGTGGTGTTTCTTATCTGATTGAGTCAGTGCAACTGACAAATGACACACCCAAATAAGTCAAAAACTGTGAGTTCAAATGGTGTGCATAGCGAACACACATGCACACACACACAGTCAGCTTTATATATTCGATTTGCACAACCCATTCTGTCTACAGAGCAACTGTGATCTCAGTGTTGCCAGTTTAATGACACTGCCACAAACTTTTATGACTTTTTTGTTGGTCTTAAATCCCATAGCAACTAGGAATAAATCGGATTATTTTGCTTCCACACAAACCATTCAGCTTTGTAACAGTGACATTGTTTGCAATATTGTTGCTCTGGGTACAGAAAAGAGGGAAACACCAGGAGATGCAGGGAAGGAGCAGATGTTCTCTGCAGGTCATGATGCAATCTTAATTCAAGTTACAACTTTTAATAAAGGTTTGGCAGTATTTATTGTGTGGTCTACACTGCCTGGTTTAAATTTATACTTATAAGATTTTTCAACATTTAAAACATTTGTTTGAAAATAAACAAAAAGTGCTGTTAAGGCCCTCTGACATGTGAAGAATAAGCAACTGCCCCTCAGAATTCAAGAATTTTTTAAGGAGAGGGAAAATATAATTTAAGGGGATTGTATCATTTTAAAATTACTGGCGCTCGGACGACCAGGAAAGTCTTTTTTTGTTTCTACTTGTGGCCCTAAAATATGGAATACTCGTAATCTGGTGAAGGAACTCAAGTGATGTCCAAATGTCAATCAGTTTAAACGCCAATATAAGGAACTGATGTTTTCTGAATATGTGAAAATTGTCTAAATTCTCTGAAAATTCAATTCATGGTTGAAGGACTATATAGCTGTTGGTTAAAGTATGGACAATTAAGTTATTAATTTTGTATTTGGGGGGGGGATTATGTGATGTGTGCTGTTATTGGTGTAGATATGATGAGGAATTTGAGTTTATTGATTATTTTAAGATGTCTGTGTTTTGCTGTTCTGCTCACTTTGTTTTGTTTTGGTTTTGCTGTGATAAGTAAAAGTTGCTGAGGTAAAAGGGGTAGGTGTATATAAGCTTTGCTTCTACCTATACCCTTTCGGTTGCATGGGTTGACTTGCTGAGTAATCAGTTTTGTTTTATTTTGTTTTGTTTTATTTTATTGCAAAGTGCCGAAAACTTGAACTTGAACTATTTGCTCATTTTGAAATGGATTCCTGGAACACTGTTATGTGGGCCGCTGAAGAGGAGGTACTGCTGGCCCACCACCACCAGAGGGCGCCCTGCTTGGAGTGCGGGCTCCAAGCACGAGAGGGCGCCGGACCCTGAGGAAGTGACAGCTGTCATTCATCCCCTGCACCAGCTGTCACTCGTTCATCATCATCATCACCATCTTAAAAGCCGGATCGGGACTCCACCTCCTCGCCGAGAAATCGACTACCGTGAGGTACACTTCTCTGCTGATTAACACGTTGTGTAGGATTCTGAATTTCTGTTGCAGCCGGTATCCTGTGGTGTTCACCCTTATCTGGGAAGTGGCGTGGAGCGTGACGACGACAACCGCGCTACAGATAAGTGGACACACTAGGAGCTGCACGAGTGTGTGATTCGGAGGTGGAGGTTCTCCTCCTACTGTGCACAAACTGTAGACCACTGAGTGTAAGGAGTTACACTCATTCATCTTTTTTCTGCTTTCTGCCAGCAGTACCAGGGTCGACAGCCGAAGACAGAGGTCACCTGGGGATTCGGGACTTGGCGGCTCCAGTGTTCTTCAGACCGTTGGTGGTGGAGGCCGTGTGGGACGCGGTCTCTCTCTCGTCGGGGTCTTCTATCTTCGAGCCTGCCCACACGTCACCTGGTGTTCATTGACTTTGCAATTTCTGTACATTTAGTTGTGTTTTGTCACAACAGTAAATTGTTACCTTTTGGCTTACTCATTGTCCGTTCATTTGCGCCCCCTGTTGTGGGTCCGTGCTACGACACCTTCCCAACAGGATTTCTCGGCCAATCGTCATGGATTCCGAGGGGCGTCAGCTCGAGCGTGAACGGCCAATGGCAGAGCCAGGAGCGCAGGCGTCAGCGGGAGGCGTGTTGAGTGAGCTGCAGCAGATCTTAACCGCCTTCACGGCTCGGTTGGATTTAGTGACCGAGCAGAATGTCCTCCTTAATCGGAGAGTGGAGGCTCTCGCCGCCAGGGTGGAAGCGCACGATCAGGGCGCTGCTGCAGCTCCTCCTCTGGCTGGTCCTGGGCCTGCATCAGACGTACCACTGGTCGTTCAACAAACCCCCCCACCATCCCCTGAAGCTTACATAAGCCCTCCGGAGCCGTACGGGGGCTGTGTCGAGACGTGCGCGGACAAACCACAATACAAGGGTGCGCTGCTCCATGTTGTGTGACACAGCACAGTTACAGACAGACTTTGTGTGGTTGATCAGAATTTTGGCTCTCTGTTGGGACTGTTTACACAGAGACTGCTACCTGCTGCTTTGGACTTTGAACTAATAGTCTTTTTCAAGACTTTTTTACTTTTTTACCTTTTTATTTATTTTTTTTTTTTTTACTTTTTTACTTGACTCTACTGGTGGTCGGCTCTCACTGCGGTATTGTATCACTTCTTGTTCCGGAGCACAGCGGTGTTTTTCTGTATCTGTTAGCTGTTTGATCTGCGCAGTTAGATTGATCTAGTTATCTAGATTACGATTTGTTTCCCAGTGTAATCTTTACGTGCCTTAACTAAAGCACTCCTTCTGCTGAATCACCTCTAAATTATTTACACATTATTCGCTTTGCGTGTTTTTAGGAATCCGCTAGCTTAGCGTAGCTACTAGCTCTTAGCCGATTTAGCATGGCGGCTTCTCCTGTCTCTCCCGCACTTTTCTGCTCTGGGTGTGAAATGTTTAGTTATTCCTCGGCCTCCTTTAGCAGTAATGGTACTTGTAATAAGTGTAGCTTATTCGTAGCTTTGGAGGCCAGGCTGGGCGAATTGGAGACTCGGCTCCGCACCGTGGAAAATTCTACAGCTAGCAAGGCCCCTGTAGTCGGTGTGGACCAAGGTAGCTTAGCCGCCGTTAGTTCCCCCCTGGCAGATCCCGAGCAGCCGGGAAAGCAGGCCGACTGGGTGACTGTGAGGAGGAAGCGTAGCCCTAAACAGAAGCCCCGTGTACACCGCCAACCCGTTCACATCTTTAACCGTTTTTCCCCACTCGACGATACACCCGCCGAGGATCAAACTCTGGTTATTGGCGACTCTGTTTTGAGAAATGTGAAGTTAGCGACACCAGCAACCATAGTCAATTGTCTTCCGGGGGCCAGAGCAGGCGACATTGAAGGAAATTTGAAACTGCTGGCTAAGGCTAAGCGTAAATTTGGTAAGATTGTAATTCACGTCGGCAGTAATGACACCCGGTTACGCCAATCGGAGGTCACTAAAATTAACATTGAATCGGTGTGTAACTTTGCAAAAACAATGTCGGACTCTGTAGTTTTCTCTGGGCCCCTCCCCAATCAGACCGGGAGTGACATGTTTAGCCGCATGTTCTCCTTGAATTGCTGGCTGTCTGAGTGGTGTCCAAAAAATGAGGTGGGCTTCATAGATAATTGGCAAAGCTTCTGGGGAAAACCTGGTCTTGTTAGGAGAGACGGCAGCCATCCCACTTTGGATGGAGCAGCTCTCATTTCTAGAAATCTGGCCAATTTTCTTAAATCCTCCAAACCGTGACTATCCAGGGTTGGGACCAGGAAGCAGAGTTGTAGTCTTACACACCTCTCTGCAGCTTCTCTCCCCCTGCCATCCCCTCATTACCCCATCCCCGTAGAGACGGTGCCTGCTCCCAGACTACCAATAACCAGCAAAAATCTATTTAAGCATAAAAATTCAAAAAGAAAAAATAATATAGCACCTTCAACTGCACCACAGACTAAAACAGTTAAATGTGGTCTATTAAACATTAGGTCTCTCTCTTCTAAGTCCCTGTTGGTAAATGATATAATAATTGATCAACATATTGATTTATTCTGCCTAACAGAAACCTGGTTACAGCAGGATGAATATGTTAGTTTAAATGAGTCAACACCCCCGAGTCACACTAACTGTCAGAATGCTCGTAGCACGGGCCGGGGTGGAGGATTAGCAGCAATCTTCCATTCCAGCTTATTAATTAATCCAAAACCCAGACAGAGCTTTAATTCATTTGAAAGCTTGTCTCTTAGTCTTGTCCATCCAAATTGGAAGTCCCAAAAACCAGTTTTATTTGTTATTATCTATCGTCCACCTGGTCGTTACTGTGAGTTTCTCTGTGAATTTTCAGACCTTTTGTCTGACTTAGTGCTTAGCTCAGATAAGATAATTATAGTGGGCGATTTTAACATCCACACAGATGCTGAGAATGACAGCCTCAACACTGCATTTAATCTATTATTAGACTCTATTGGCTTTGCTCAAAAAGTAAATGAGTCCACCCACCACTTTAATCATATCTTAGATCTTGTTCTGACTTATGGTATGGAAATAGAAGACTTAACAGTATTCCCTGATAACTCCCTTCTGTCTGATCATTTCTTAATAACATTTACATTTACTCTGATGGACTACCCAGCAGTGGGGAATAAGTTTCATTACACTAGAAGTCTTTCAGAAAGCGCTGTAACTAGGTTTAAGGATATGATTCCTTCTTTATGTTCTCTAATGCCATATACCAACACAGTGCAGAGTAGCTACCTAAACTCTGTAAGGGAGATAGAGTATCTCGTCAATAGTTTTACATCCTCATTGAAGACAACTTTGGATGCTGTAGCTCCTCTGAAAAAGAGAGCTTTAAATCAGAAGTGTCTGACTCCGTGGTATAACTCACAAACTCGTAGCTTAAAGCAGATAACCCGTAAGTTGGAGAGGAAATGGCGTCTCACTAATTTAGAAGATCTTCACTTAGCCTGGAAAAAGAGTCTGTTGCTCTATAAAAAAGCCCTTCGTAAAGCTAGGACATCTTTCTACTCATCACTAATTGAAGAAAATAAGAACAACCCTAGGTTTCTTTTCAGCACTGTAGCCAGGCTGACAAAGAGTCAGAGCTCTATTGAGCTGAGTATTCCATTAACTTTAACTAGTAATGACTTCATGACTTTCTTTGCTAACAAAATTTTAACTATTAGAGAAAAAATTACTCATAACCATCCCAAAGACGTATCGTTATCTTTGGCTGCTTTCAGTGATGCCGGTATTTGGTTAGACTCTTTCTCTCCGATTGTTCTGTCTGAGTTATTCTCATTAGTTACTTCATCCAAACCATCAACATGTTTATTAGACCCCATTCCTACCAGGCTGCTCAAGGAAGCCCTACCATTATTTAATGCTTCGATCTTAAATATGATCAATCTATCTTTGTTAGTTGGCTATGTACCACAGGCTTTTAAGGTGGCAGTAATTAAACCATTACTTAAAAAGCCATCACTTGACCCAGCTATCTTAGCTAATTATAGGCCAATCTCCAACCTTCCTTTTCTCTCAAAAATTCTTGAAAGGGTAGTTGTAAAACAGCTAACTGATCATCTGCAGAGGAATGGTCTATTTGAAGAGTTTCAGTCAGGTTTTAGAATTCATCATAGTACAGAAACAGCATTAGTGAAGGTTACAAATGATCTTCTTATGGCCTCGGACAGTGGACTCATCTCTGTGCTTGTTCTGTTAGATCTCAGTGCTGCTTTTGATACTGTTGACCATAAAATTTTATTACAGAGATTAGAGCATGCCATAGGTATTAAAGGCACTGCGCTGCGGTGGTTTGAATCATATTTGTCTAATAGATTACAATTTGTTCATGTAAATGGGGAATCTTCTTCACAGACTAAAGTCAATTATGGAGTTCCACAAGGTTCTGTGCTAGGACCAATTTTATTCACTTTATACATGCTTCCCTTAGGCAGTATTATTAGACGGTATTGCTTAAATTTTCATTGTTACGCAGATGATACCCAGCTTTATCTATCCATGAAGCCAGAGGACACACACCAATTAGCTAAACTGCAGGATTGTCTTACAGACATAAAGACATGGATGACCTCTAATTTCCTGCTTTTAAACTCAGATAAAACTGAAGTTATTGTACTTGGCCCCACAAATCTTAGAAACATGGTGTCTAACCAGATCCTTACTCTGGATGGCATTACCCTGACCTCTAGTAATACTGTGAGAAATCTTGGAGTCATTTTTGATCAGGATATGTCATTCAAAGTGCATATTAAACAAATATGTAGGACTGCTTTTTTGCATTTACGCAATATCTCTAAAATCAGAAAGGTCTTGTCTCAGAGTGATGCTGAAAAACTAATTCATGCATTTATTTCCTCTAGGCTGGACTATTGTAATTCATTATTATCAGGTTGTCCTAAAAGTTCCCTAAAAAGCCTTCAGTTAATTCAAAATGCTGCAGCTAGAGTACTGACGGGGACTGGAAGGAGAGAGCATATCTCACCCATATTGGCCTCTCTTCATTGGCTTCCTGTTAATTCTAGAATAGAATTTAAAATTCTTCTTCTTACTTATAAGGTTTTGAATAATCAGGTCCCATCTTATCTTAGGGACCTCGTAGTACCATATTACCCCAATAGAGCGCTTCGCTCTCAGACTGCAGGCTTACTTGTAGTTCCTAGGGTTTGTAAGAGTAGAATGGGAGGCAGAGCCTTCAGCTTTCAGGCTCCTCTCCTGTGGAACCAGCTCCCAATTCAGATCAGGGAGACAGACACCCTCTCTACTTTTAAGATTAGGCTTAAAACTTTCCTTTTTGCTAAAGCTTATAGTTAGGGCTGGATCAGGTGACCCTGAACCATCCCTTAGTTATGCTGCTATAGACGTAGACTGCTGGGGGGTTCCCATGATGCACTGTTTCTTTTTCTTTTTGCTCTGTATGCACCACTCTGCATTTAATCATTAGTGATCGATCTCTGCTCCCCTCCACAGCATGTCTTTTTCCTGGTTCTCTCCCTCAGCCCCAACCAGTCCCAGCAGAAGACTGCCCCTCCCTGAGCCTGGTTCTGCTGGAGGTTTCTTCCTGTTAAAAGGGAGTTTTTCCTTCCCACTGTAGCCAAGTGCTTGCTCACAGGGGGTCGTTTTGACCGTTGGGGTTTTACATAATTATTGTATGGCCTTGCCTTACAATATAAAGCGCCTTGGGGCAACTGTTTGTTGTGATTTGGCGCTATATAAAAAAAATTGATTGATTGATTGATTGATTCCTCATGCAGTGTTCGCTCGTCTTTTCACAGCGCCCTGTCATGTACGCCTCAGATGCTAGCCGGGTAGCTTATGTTATCAATCTGCTTCGAGGAGAGGCACGCGCATGGGCTACGGCGCTTTGGGAGCAGAACTCACGGCTCCTAACGTCTTATACTGGGTTTGTACGGGAGTTCAAACAAGTGTTTGATCATCCTAACAGAGGCGAGACTGCTTCAAACGTGCTGCTGTCGATAAGACAGGGGCGCCGTAGCGCAGCCGAGTATGCAGTCGACTTCCGCATCGCGGCAGCGAGGTCCGGCTGGAATAACGTTGCGCTCCGCGCCGCCTTCGTAAATGGACTGTCACCGGTCCTCAAGGAGCACCTACTGGCGAAGGAGGAACCGCGGGATTTTGACGGGCTTGTTGATTTGGTTATACGCTTAGACAACCGTTTGACTGAGCATCGTCGGGAGCAGGCCGGGGGGCGTGACCGGGTACGAGCCGTCCCTCCCCCTTCCGGTTCCGATAAGACGTTGTCCCCACGCTTCACTGCCAGAGGGCCCCGTGGGGCTACAGCTCCCCCTGCTGAGGAGGCTATGGACACGAGCAGGGCCAAAGTACAATTAAGTGACAGACAAAGGAGACTGGCCCGCGGGGAGTGTTTTGTCTGCGGCTCTTGTGAGCATATGCAGAGGGACTGCCCTGAACGGTCAAACTACAACGCCCGTCCTTAGAAACTGGGCTAAGGGTGGGCCATAACACACACGCGGAGAGACCCCGCAGATCGGCACGAATCCCAGTAACAATCCTTTGTGAGGAGTTAACCCTTCACGCCCCAGCACTGATAGACACGGGGTCAGAGGGGAATCTGCTGGACAGCAGATGGGCAGGGGAAGTAGGGCTCCCTCTGGTGGCTCTGCCGGCACCATTGCAGGTGCGAGCACTAGATGGCACCCTGCTTCCATTGATCACACATCAGACACAACCAGTGACATTGATTGTGTCTGGGAATCACAGGGAGGAGATAGTGTTCCATGCAACACCATCTACCTCCCGAGTGATTTTGGGCTTTCCATGGATGGTGAAGCACAATCCCCGGGTTGATTGGCCGTCCGGGGTTGTGACGCAGTGGAGCGAAGCCTGCCACCGGGAGTGTTTAGGATCCTCGGTTCCCCCCGGCACTACAGCTAATGAGGAGGTCACAGTCCCCCCCAATCTATCGGCGGTGCCAGAGGAGTACCACGATCTTGCTGACGTTTTCAGCAAAGATCTGGCGCTCACTCTTCCTCCGCACCGGCCGTACGATTGTGCCATCGATTTAGTCCCGGGCGGTGAGTACCCGTCCAGTAGGTTGTACAACCTCTCACGTCCGGAACGCGAATCAATGGAGACCTACATCCGGGACTCCTTAGCTGCCGGGCTGATCCGGAACTCCACCTCCCCGATGGGTGCTGGTTTCTTTTTTGTGGGCAAGAAAGACGGCGGACTCCGTCCATGCATTGATTACAGAGGGCTGAACGAGATCACGGTTCGCAACCGATACCCGTTACCTCTGTTGGATTCAGTGTTCACGCCCCTGCATGGAGCCCAAATCTTTACGAAATTGGATCTTAGAAATGCGTACCACCTGGTTCGGATCCGGAAGGGAGACGAATGGAAGACGGCATTCAACACCCCGTTAGGTCACTTCAAGTACCTGGTCATACCGTTCGGCCTCACTATCGCCCCCGCGACGTTCCAAGCCTTGGTAAATGACGTCTTGCGGGACTTCCTGCATCGGTTCGTCTTCGTATATCTGGATAATATACTCATCTTTTCTCCGGACCCTGAGACCCATGTCCAGCATGTACGTCAGGTCCTACAGCGGTTGTTGGAGAACCGGCTGTTTGTGAAGGGCGAGAAGTGCGAGTTCCACCGCACTTCTTTGTCCTTCCTGGGGTTCATCATCTCCTCCAACTCCGTCGCCCCTGATCCGGCTAAGGTTGCGGCGGTGAGAGATTGGCCCCAACCAACAAGCCGCAGGAAACTACAGCAGTTCCTCGGTTTTGCAAATTTTTACAGGAGGTTCATCAAAGGTTACAGTCAGGTAGTTAGCCCCCTGACTGCCCTGACCTCCACCAAGGTCCCCTTTGCCTGGTCGGATCGGTGCGAAGCCGCGTTCCAGGAGTTGAAACGCCGGTTCTCGACTGCGCCAGTTCTGGTGCAGCCTGACCCTGATCGCCAGTACGTAGTAGAAGTGGACGCCTCTGACTCAGGGATAGGAGCCGTGCTGTCCCAGAGCGTGGAGGCTGATAAAGTTCTCCATCCTTGTGCCTTTTATTCCCGCAGGTTGACCCCAGCTGAACGGAACTATGACGTTGGCAATCGGGAACTTCTTGCGGTGAAGGAGGCTCTTGAAGAGTGGAGACACCTACTGGAGGGGGCTTCGTTGCCCTTCACGGTTTTCACTGACCATCGGAACCTGGAGTACATCCGGACCGCCAAGCGGCTGAACCCCAGGCAAGCCCGCTGGTCTCTGTTCTTCGGGCGCTTTGACTTCCGGATTACATACCGCCCCGGGACCAAGAACCAAAAATCAGACGCCTTGTCCCGGGTGCACAAAGAAGAAGCCAAAGCGGGGCTGTCGAACCCCACCGAGACCATCATCCCCGAGTCCACTGTCGTGGCCGCCCTTACCTGGGACGTGGAGAAGACCGTCCGGGAGGCCCTGACCAGGAGCCCGGACCCGGGGACTGGCCCCAAGAACAGACTGTACGTCCCACCAGAGGCAAGAGCTGCCGTATTGGACTTCTGTCACGGGTCCAAGCTCTCCTGTCATCCCGGGGTGCGTAGGACCGTGGCAGTGGTCCAGCAGCGCTTCTGGTGGGCATCCCTGGAAACCGACGTCCGGGACTACATCCAGGCCTGTACCATCTGCGCCAGGGGCAAGGCAGACCATCGGAGGACGACGGGCCTCCTCCAACCCCTGCCGGTGCCTCATCGCCCCTGGTCTCACATCGGCCTGGATTTCATCACGGGCCTCCCGCCGTCCCAGGGCAACAACGTAATCCTCACGATAGTGGACCGGTTCTCCAAGGCGGCCCACTTCGTGGCCCTCCCGAAGCTCCCGACGGCCCAGGAGACGGCAGACCTCCTGGTCCACCACGTCATGTGGCTGCATGGGATACCGTCGGACATCGTCTCGGATCGTGGTCCCCAGTTCTCTTCACAGGTGTGGAAGAGTTTCTGCAAGGAGCTGGGGGCCACCGTGAGTCTCTCTTCCGGGTACCACCCCCAGACCAACGGCCAGGCAGAGCGGGCCAACCAGGAGTTGGAGCAGGCCCTTCGGTGTGTCACCTCCGCACATCCGGCGGCCTGGAGTCACCATCTGGCCTGGATCGAGTATGCCCACAACAGCCAAGTTTCGTCTGCTACCGGCCTCTCCCCTTTTGAGGTGTGTTTGGGGTACCAGCCCCCATTGTTCCTGCTGGTGGAGGGAGAGGTCGGTGTGCCCTCGGTCCAGGCCCACCTTCGGAGATGTCGCCGGGTGTGGCGGACCGCCCGCTCTGCCCTGTTAAAGGCCCGGACGAGGGCCAAGTCCCATGCAGACCGCCGACGGTCCCCGGCCCCCACGTTCCAGCCCGGGCAGGAGGTGTGGCTCTCGACCAAGGACATTCCCCTCTGTGTGGACTCCCCCAAACTGAAAGACAGATACATCGGACCCTTCCCCATCCTCAAGATCATCAACCCGGCCGCAGTGAAGCTCCAACTCCCAGCTTCACTGCGGATCCACCCGGTATTCCACGTGTCCCATATAAAGCCTCACCACACCTCGCCCCTCTGTGCACCTGGACCTACGCCGCCTCCTGCCCGGCTCATCGACGGGGAGCCTGCTTGGACGGTCCGCAGGCTCCTGGACGTCCGTCGTAAGGGCCGGGGGTTCCAATATCTGGTGGACTGGGAGGGGTATGGACCTGAGGAACGCTCCTGGGTGAAGAGGAGCTTCATCCTGGACCCGGCCCTCCTGCCGAGTTCTACAGCCGACACTTTAAGGGGATTGTATCATTTTAAAAATTACTGGCGCTCGGACGACCAGGAAAGTCTTTTTTTGTTTCTACTTGTGGCCCTAAAATATGGAATACTCGTAATCTGGTGAAGGAACTCAAGTGATGTCCAAATGTCAATCAGTTTAAATGCCAATATAAGGAACTGATGTTTTCTGAATATGTGAAAATTGTCTAAATTCTCTGAAAATTCAATTCATGGTTGAAGGACTATATAGCTGTTGGTTAAAGTATGGACAATTAAGTTATTAATTTTGTATTTGGGGGGGGATTATGTGATGTGTGCTGTTATTGGTGTAGATATGATGAGGAATTTGAGTTTATTGATTATTTTAAGATGTCTGTGTTTTGCTGTTCTGCTCACTTTGTTTTGTTTTGGTTTTGCTGTGATAAGTAAAAGTTGCTGAGGTAAAAGGGGTAGGTGTATATAAGCTTTGCTTCTACCTATACCCTTTCGGTTGCATGGGTTGACTTGCTGAGTAATCAGTTTTGTTTTATTTTGTTTTGTTTTATTTTATTGCAAAGTGCCGAAAACTTGAACTTGAACTATTTGCTCATTTTGAAATGGATTCCTGGAACACTGTTATGTGGGCCGCTGAAGAGGAGGTACTGCTGGCCCACCACCACCAGAGGGCGCCCTGCTTGGAGTGCGGGCTCCAAGCACGAGAGGGCGCCGGACCCTGAGGAAGTGACAGCTGTCATTCATCCCCTGCACCAGCTGTCACTCGTTCATCATCATCATCACCATCTTAAAAGCCGGATCGGGACTCCACCTCCTCGCCGAGAAATCGACTACCGTGAGGTACACTTCTCTGCTGATTAACACGTTGTGTAGGATTCTGAATTTCTGTTGCAGCCGGTATCCTGTGGTGTTCACCCTTATCTGGGAAGTGGCGTGGAGCGTGACGACGACAACCGCGCTACAGATAAGTGGACACACTAGGAGCTGCACGAGTGTGTGATTCGGAGGTGGAGGTTCTCCTCCTACTGTGCACAAACTGTAGACCACTGAGTGTAAGGAGTTACACTCATTCATCTTTTTTCTGCTTTCTGCCAGCAGTACCAGGGTCGACAGCCGAAGACAGAGGTCACCTGGGGATTCGGGACTTGGCGGCTCCGGTGTTCTTCAGACCGTTGGTGGTGGAGGCCGTGTGGGACGCGGTCTCTCTCTCGTCGGGGTCTTCTATCTTCGAGCCTGCCCACACGTCACCTGGTGTTCATTGACTTTGCAATTTCTGTACATTTAGTTGTGTTTTGTCACAACAGTAAATTGTTACCTTTTGGCTTACTCATTGTCCGTTCATTTGCGCCCCCTGTTGTGGGTCCGTGCTACGACACCTTCCCAACAAACACATTTCAAAAAAGCTGGGACAGGGGCAACAAAAGACTGGGAAAGTTGATGAATGCTCAAAGAACACCTGTTTGGAACATTCCACAGGTGAACAGGTTACTTGGAAACAGGTGAGTGTCATAATTGGGTATAAAAGGCGCATCCCCAAAAAGACTCAGCCATTCACAATCAAAGAATGGGCGAGGATCACCACTTTGTGAACAACTGCATGAAAAAATAGTCCAACAGTTTAAGAACAATGTTTCTCAATGTTCAATTGCAAAGAATTTAGGGATTCCATCATCTACAGTCCATAATATAATCAGAAGATTCAGAGAATCTGGAGAACTTTCTACATGTAAGCGGTAAGGCTGAACACCAACATTGAATGCCCTTGATCTTTGATCCCTCAGGCGGCACTGCATTAAAAACCGACATCATTGTGTGAAGGATCTTGCCACGTGGGCTCAGGAACACTTCAGAAAAACATTTTCAGTTAACACAGTTCGTCGCTACATCTACAAGTGCAAGTTGAAACTCTACCATGCAAAGTGAAAACCATACATCAACATCATCCAGAAATGCTGCCACCTTCTCTGGGCCCGAGCTCATTTGAAATGGACAGATGCAAAGTGGAAAAGTGTGCTGTGGTCTGATGAGTCCACATTTCACATTCTTTTTGGAAATCATGGATGTTGTGTCCTCCAGACAAAAGAGGAAAAAGACCATCCTGGTTGTTACCAGCGCAAAGTTCAAAAGCCAGCATCTGTGGTGGTATGGGGGTGTGTTAGTGCCCATGGCATGGTCAACTTACACATCTGTGATGGCACCATCAGTGCTGAAAGGTACATCCAGCTTTTGGTGCAACACATGCTGCCATCCTAGCAACGTCTTTTTCAGGGATGTCCCTGCTTATTTCAGCAAGACAATGCCAAGCCACATTCTGCACGTGTTACAACAGCATGGCTTCGTAGCGTGGCGGGTACTAGACTGACCTGCCTGCAGTCCAGACCTGTCGCTCATTGAAAATGTGTGGCGCATTATGAAGCGCAAAATACGACAACGGAGACTCTGGACTGTTGAACAACTGAAGTTGTACATCAAGGAAGAATGGGAAAAAAATTCCACCTACAAAGCTTCAACAATTAGTGTCCTCAGTTCCCAAATGCTTATTGAGTGTTGTTAGAAGGAAAGGTGATGTAACACAGTGCTATGTTTACCACTGCCCCTGCTTTTTTTTAAACATGTTGCAGGCATCCATTTCAAAATGAGCAAATATTTGCACAAAACAATGAGGTTTATCAGTTTGAACATAAAATATCTTGTCTTTGTGGTGTATTCAATTGAATATAGGTTGAAGTGGATTTGCAAATCATTGTATTCTGTTTTTATTTACATTTTACACAACATCCAAACTTCATTGGAATTGGGGTTGTAATAGCCATGTAATGAATGAATTATTAACCTCGTTTGCTCGGTTAATAATCCTTTAATATTTTTGATCAAAGATGAACACAGTGAAAACGGAAAGTTGATAGGACTAATATTTTTGGAGAAATTAGGGATATTAGGTAACAACAATGAACAATGGACATTGATAATTCAATAGTGGACTCACACACCATAGCAGCTTGGCAGTAAATCATCTATATATTAAATAGAAAGTGACCTCTGTGTACGTCTATGCGTGCCTGTGTATAACTTTGATCACAGACAAACTGGGGAGACCTGACATTTGCCGTTTGGTGTGCTTATGTATCGTGAGTCAAGGATGAACGCCCCCAAAATGGAATGTTGACAGTGAGCAATGGACATTGATAATTACATTCTGGACTCACATGCCATTCCAGCAGTGGCGGTAAATCATCTATATATTAAAAGGGACACAGGCACTGTGTGTGTGTATGCATGTGTGAGTGCACCTTCAAACACGGACAAACTGGGGAGAGCTGACATTTGCCATTTGGTATGCTTATGTATTGTGGGTGAAGGATGAATGTTGCCAAAACAAAACGCCGATAAGGCTAATATTTTTGGAGAAATTATGGATATTAGCTAACAACAGTGAACACTGGATGTTGATATTTGCATTCTGGCCTCGCATGCCATTCCAAATCATATAGAAACTTTGCATAATTTATTACCACCCTTGAAGAATTTCACACTACCCAGTCTACAGCCCATGGAACCCCATGGGCATAGAGCTGGTTTCCATTCCTGGCATCCCTCTGTCTGCGGGGAGATGATGGTGTAGCGTCCAGTTTTTTTGTTGTTGTTGTTTTTTTTGTTGTTTTTTTTGCTTTTTTGTTTGTTTGATTTTAGGGGAAAATAATGAAATTTTTGGTGCACGTGTGTGTTTCTTATGAATAAGCTGGCACTTTCAGACACTGGGACTTTGGTCTGTTCTACTACATTTTTTCAATGATATATTAAATCTAACACACCTGAGAGCCCTATAGCTTGATGACCTGTGGAACACAGTCTAAAGTGGATAGTGCAAAAGCATTTGGGGTGTGTCTCTTTCAACATTCCTGTTTACACAGCATGTCTGAGCACAAACGTACGGCACACAGGACAAACGAGTGCAAGAGTATGGATGCTTGGTGTGAAACTGACACAAGGAGATACAGTTGCAGTGCACGAGTGCTCCTTTGCTAATGCTTTTAATCAGAAATGTGCATTTGTGGTCTCTGTCAGATCGATGACCTGAAGATGAAAGTCCAAGACCTGAACGGGAAGTTTAAGAAGCCCGTTTTGAAGAAGGTGCGGATGTCGGCTGATGCCATGCTTGCAGCTCTGCTTGGGTCCAAACACAAAGTGTCCATGGACCTAAGAGCCAACCTGAAGCAGGTCAAAAAGGAGGTGAAAGAAGAGGTTGGTCATTCAGATCTTATATTAGACAGTTGTTAGATATATTTGTTGTAAGTTTAAGTTTAACTATTGTTTTGTTATTTTATTTCCTTTATTTGTTTTGGCATTAAGTCATTATTTTACTTAAGGATTGTATTCTCAGTTTCATTTACTTTTCATCTGTTATTTGTTGGATTTGTTTGTTTATGTGCATGTTGAACTGGATTTAACCGGTTTTACCACTCAGAACAAAGAGATTCAGGTTACATTATAAATCATACATGTCCCGTTGTCTCGAGGGTCAGTGGCGGGGGGTGGGACCTCCCCTGAATGCCCAGTGGGACCAATAAGGGAAGGATTTTGTGAAATAAGGTCTGGCTTTGTGACGCCCATCTTGTCTTTTATAAAAACTGTTTGTGTCCATTGTTTGGGGTTCTGAACGGGCGGATTTCATACGTGAGAGAAGTTCTTCAGAATCCAGGCCTGATTTCCACTGTGACTTTGCATAAATATGAGTAATAAGTGTGTAATAGTTTGAGTTTGTACTTTGTGAGGGACAGCATTACAGTAAGAGCCGGGAGGGAGTAACACACTGAAGTACTATCTATGGCAAACTCTAAACATTTAGGCTTTATTAATTTTTTAATCAACTTGTTTGTGTTTTTGCCCCAAGAATGTACATAAGTGTAGCATACTGTCAACCAGTCTGTATAAAAAATAAAGCTAAAAAAAAAAAAAAAATCATAATCACACACAATAAAAAGAGGTTGAATTTTTGTGAATTCCAGTACTGGTTGTAATTGCATTCAGTGCTTTCAATCAGTCTTTTTTCCACAGGAGAAACAGACAAGTGACTGGAGGAAGAACATTGAAGATAAAGCTGGAATGGACGGAAGAAAGAAAATGTTTGAGACCGAAGCCTGAATGCATCAGCAGAGCATCACCGTGTTTTGTGTTGTTTACTGTATCAAATATCACAAGATGTTATGTGCCCATATTGTTGTGAAATTCTATAAATGATAGCAACAATAAATGACGTTGTGAAATTGTATATTTAAATGTCTCTATCAGCCAGTTATCCTTTCAGACTAACTTCAAAATTACACTTAAGCCACACAGACAAAATTGTTCTCAGTCAACTTGCAAAAATGGTCAGATAATTCAAAAACAATCCTGACGACGTAGTCTGCGATTGATGCTGTGCAAAATCAAACCCCGCCATGTTTGTTTCTAAGCTAAGCACCACTGACGCTAGTGTGCGATGCGGCGTGCAATAGCACAAAATGTACAGAACAAAAATTGCAGGCTAAATGTCAAAGTTGTGGAGGTAAGATGGTTTAAAAGAAATTAAGACAAGTGACCCTCGTTTAATAATAATATATTTTGGAGGAGGTGTGTTCATTGGATACTTGCGTTTTGGCGATGTTGTGCATTCCATTCACCTCTGAAGTCATAAATCGCAGCTTGGAATGACATCACACCCAATATAAATGAGTTCCATTTTCCACACAGCACGCATGTCAGAAAGGAAGCGGGATGCCTCCAAGATTTTGTAATATAGAGTGCTACAAAAATTTTCGGCCCACCAAAGGAACCTCATTGAAGAGAACAGATGGCACAGAAGTTACATTTGTGTATCAGTTTACTGCATGGTTTGTAGCACAATGCCGACAGTTTTTTTTTATATCTACCACGTCAGGCAGTTGATGAACAACACATAAAAATATAGCACAGTATTGTGAGCACAATTCATTAAATTGGATACAAAAAATATTGTGCTAAAAAACAGCAAAAACTACAGTTTTCAGGACTGTTACTGTTTAGGGCAGCCATCTTGGATTGTGAACTTGGGGTATGTGGGGATTGAATAAATTGACAAGTTGGAAATGGCAAAATCCAACATCCGAGGACAAATGGAATGCATATCCCAATATCCATCCCCTGCTATAGTGATAAGAACACAACTGCCCAGATTATCTGTGACTCAGGTTGACATGATAGAAATTTGTTATTTTCCCTGGCCCTTTTATGCAAGATTCTGCCCCTTACCAAAAAACAAACGACTATATTTCTCATTTTGAGTTTACTAAAGGTCACGTTATAAACCAGGTCTGGGTCCCTCACAGACAGTGTCCATCTTGTGAAGGCACACGAAGTAAGTTGTACAACACTTTTATACAATGTGGGTGTTAACAATGGGTGTGGTTTAATCTCACATTTCTAATGTTACTGGCTCTCACCAACAGGGGGAGATCTCCCTGTGTCTGAAACTTGGACAAATGATGAAGTAAAACTTAAGCAGTGGTGATTCTTGATTCTGTTGGGGCCCAAAGCAAAAATGGGGCCCTCTAACCAGCATTCATGATCAGTGTAGCCCTTTTATCATCAGTCATCATTTCAGTCATTTTTTTATAATATTAACCATTAAATGCTCCAATAATAGTATCAAAATAGCAGTAGTAAAGTGCAACTCCCTATGAGTTGTTGTTGCCCCTAGCATTTGTATAATTTGACTGCAGTTTAAATTTTGTCAGCCCTTGGGGAGCTCCTTACTGCCCTGGGGCCCCAAGCAGTTGCCTGCTTTGTCGGCAAGCAGCACCCCTAAACTTAAGTTATATTTCTCAGAACTTCCAAACAAATAACACAAATACTTGATAGCTAACATAAAATAAAGAATTAGCACAGAGATTTATCTAACATTATCAAGGCATTCATAACAGGGTTCATGATGACACATCATTGGAGCCAAAACCTGACTTTGTCCTCGCTATAGTTGGTGAGATCAAGTAAAAAAAAATAAATAAATAACGAAATCAACAGAGATATTTTGGTTTTGGAAAAGAATCTGCTCAACAGTAGTTTTGTTTTGTTTATCCAGTTGGTGGCGGCACTGTACCAGCGGCTTTGACAACGGCCGCTAAAACGCGGAAGAAGAAGAACGGCGATCACGTGAGGCAAAGAACAGTATCTTGTAGGAAGTAGAAGAAGCGGCGGCAGCAGCAGCATTAATGTTTGATAATAATTAGAGTTTTGCTGTTTGGAACATTAACATAAGACAGGTTTCAGTTCACCGTTTGGTAGAGGAAAGAGCAAAAGTAGGCAAAGCGCTTGTCTGTGCGCTGCTCGCCTCCCAGGAGCCACAATGACGGCGGCGGTGTTTTTCGGCTGCACCTTCATCGCCTTCGGCCCTGCTGTGGCTCTGTTCCTCTTCACCATCGCCCGGGAGCCGCTCAGAGTCATTTTCCTCATCGCAGGGTGAGAATTTACCCACATGTACTGCAGGAAGACCGTGTCCGCACAGCTTTTAGTCATAGAGCCTGGCGGTGTAGTGAGCCGCGCTGCTAGCTAGCTAGCTACCTTCAAATCCTCGGACTTAGCCTACTCATTTGTAAGAGTTTATGCACACTTTGAGATTTAACAGTTTTAGTGCTGCAGGAATTACTGTTGTTTTGTGTGCAGTCTCATTTTAAATAATCAAAGCTAATTGGACATGTTATAAAATCCGTAATTTTAAATCGGCAGTGGATATTCTTCCGTGACCGGAAGAAGACTTACTTTGTCTATTTGTCCGAAACACGCTGTGATTGGTCGAGCGAGATCACGGCCTCGCGTGACCCACTTTAGCGGTTTGTTGGGTTGTTAATACTTGCGTCGTGTGTTTTATTTTGCTATTTGTAACCCTAACCATAACCCCCCCAGACCCCCCCCCCCCCCCCCCCCGCGTTAGAGCGCTTTTATAGACGGGATCGTTGTTGTTATTTACGTCCGTCTTTCCCGCACATGCGCATACACAGCGGTAGGCAGAAAACTCCAGACTCCAAGCACATGCGTGAGAAAACACACGGGAAGATGACTTCAGACTTGTCAACTCTTGATCCTGAATATCGAAAGCAATATTGTGAGAAATTAAATCATGGAGATGACGACCATGAAGGATTTCAAGTTTTTGGAGGCATACAATTATTTTATCAGGTCACTTGAGGGATCGCTGTTATCAGCCTGTTGCTGCAGACGTTGATGTCTGTCTGCGATCTTTCTGCTGTCTGGTTCCGTCTGTATGGGCTGAGTGCAGCAGCAGGACGTGCTCTGAAGTTGAGGAACTTTTTAAGCGCAGTCCAAAAAACACACTTGTGCACAGTCTGGCCGGTGTGCGCATCGTACGTCAGGCTGCAGTTCACCTGTGTTGACAGTCATTAAATGCAGTTCTGCGTGTGTGACCGTGGTTGAAAAAGTGATGGAGAAAAAACAATGAACCAAAGGTTTCTCTTTGACCAAAAAAAAAAAAAAAAGTCACCACAAGGAGGTGGCAGCTTTAATTATATACACCCACACGTTACATACACCTGTGTAGATCACACGACTTCCCAAAAAATAAAATAAAAAACTAAAAGATCCACAAACACACAATCAGCCCATCCATAACAATTTGCATATACGAGTGGGGGTAAAAAGTATTTAGTCAGTCCCTGATTGTGCAAGTTCTCCTACTTAGAAATCCAGGAAATCACATTGTAGGATTTTTTTTTAAATGTATTTGTAAATTTGGTGGAAAGTAAGTATTTGGTCACCCACAAACAAGCAAGATTTCTGGCTGTCACAGACCTGCAAACTTCTTCTTTAAGAAGCTTTTCTGTCCTCCACTCGTTACCTGTATGAATGGCATCTGTTGGAACTCGTTATCTGTATAAAAGACACCTGCCCACAGCCTCAAACAGTCAGACTCCAAACTCAACCATGGCCAAGACCAAAGAGCTGTTGAAGGACACCAGGGAGAACATTGTAGACCTGCACCAGGCTGGGAAGAGTGAATCTACAATAGGCAAGCAGATTTGTGTGAATAAATCAACTGTGCTTAAGCCAGTTCATGTCCAGGCCTGTCTGAGGTTTGCCAGAGAACATATGGATGATCCAGAAGAGGATTGGGAGAATATCATGTGGTCAGATGAAACCAAAATAGAACTTTTTGGTAAAAACTCATGTTTGGAGGAAGAAGAATGCTGAGTTGCATTCCAATAACACCAAACCTACTGTGAGCATGGGGGTGGAAACATCATGCTTTGGGGCTGTTTTTCTGCAAAGGGGTCAGGATGACTGATCCATATTAAGGGAAGAATGATCAGGGCCATTTGTCATGAGATTTTAAGCCAAGACCTCCTTCCATCAGTGAGAGCATTGAAGATGCAATGTGGCTGGGTCTTCCAGCATGACAGTGATCCCAAACACACCGCTCAGGTAACAAAGGAGTGGCTTTGTAAAAAGCATTTTAAGGTCCTGGAGTGACCAAACCAGTGTCCAGACGTCAACCCCATAGAAAATTTGTTGAGGGAGTTGAAAGTCCATGTTGCCCAGCGACAGCCCCAAAACATCACTGCTCTAGATGAGATCTGCATGGAGGAATGGGCCAAAATACCAGCTACAGTGTGTGCAAACCTGGTGAAGACTTATAGGAAACGTTTGACCTCTGTCATTGCCAACAATGATTATTTTACAAAGTATTGAGTTGAACTTTTGTTATTGACCAAATGCTTATTTTCCACCATAATTTACAAATTGTTTAAAATTCATACAATGTGATGTCCTGGATTTTTTTTTTTTCTCATTTTGTCTCACCGTTGAAGTGTACTTGTACCTATGTTGAAAATTACAGACCTCTGTCATCTTTCTAAGTAGGAGAACTTGTACAATCAGGGACTGACTAAATACTTTTTTATCCCACTGTGTGTGTGTGTGTGTGTGTGTGTGTGTGTGTGTGTGTGTGTGTGTGTATATGTGTGTGTGTGTATTATATATATATATATATATATATATATATATATATATATATATATATACACACACACACACTGTATAAACAACCTGAAAGCCACCAGACGAGCTAGATCCGAACCCTGGGTTCCTGGACAGTCGCCTCTGTGTTTCTTTATTTCTTCTGTGGCTTACAGTCATTTTGACATCGGTGAGTCCAACTTTACACTTTGTGTTCATCCGTTTGTCTGCAGAGTCACTCTTTTGCTTGTGTTAAACTGTTTGGTTTCAACATGAACTGAAAATCAGATCATTAGTTTGCACCCCTTATAATAACTTCAGTCACAGCTTATTGCCTAAATGTGGAGCTGCACAGAGAAATCCAAAGGAAAAAGAAAAAAAAATACAGAAGGGGAGGTTTGTTTTTAATGTGATGTGTTCAAACCATCAATTTCTATCAGAACAGAGGGTGAGCTCATGTGATCCCATCTTCACCTGTACTGGATGCAATTCTGAGCCAAGCCACATCTGATCCTTGAGACTAAATGCTTGCAATGTGAAAATTTTTCAAACGGATTGTCATTCATCTGGATGTGATGTTTTTAAATGCACAGCGCTGATCTGTCAGCGTGTGATGGATCACCGAGTGCACACAGTCAGTGGCTGCATTAAAAGTTTTCTGCCTATGGGTGTGGGCCCCGCCCGGCGCGTAATGTAGTGCTTTTCCTATTGGAGAGTGGCGTCAAGTCAACTCAGAACATGGTGCCATTTTGGGTCTAACTGTGCTGAACTACTGAATGGACCTTTTATGTCTTCAATATTTTTTTAAATCATTTAACCACATACACCAACACATCCAGGTGTCTGTGCTATCAAATTTTCATAAATTTACAGTTTATGATGATTTATTTCATTAATTTAATGCCTGATTTATGCAGCTACTGCTCTTTAACTCTGTGTCATGCAAAGATGTGCATGACAGTTTTAAAGTTCTCAGTCTCTGGATTATGCTTTATTCTGGACTAATTTGACCCTCAACAAGCTTTTCATTGTACAGTCATCATCTCCAAAACAAAGGTAAGCTGTATAGTTTCCTCTTTGACTGACATTGAGCTGTAATTGTGATGTAGACTTTTCTGATTGATTTATCAGCGTGCAAGCTATATAATATGATGGCAGACGAAGGATTAAAAGCCGAAAGTGTCAAATCACAGCTTTTTGTTCGATTTAACAGGTTAGGCTGTGGGTCCGAGTCTGAACACCATTTGAAATAACTAAACGGTCGGACTTTTAATCACAGAAATGAGTCCTCTCCCGCTTTCCACAAATCGGTGAGTGTCAGAGCTGAACTTTAATTTGTACCTCTGCACAGCCATACTACTTGGAGTTTTTGATGGAAATACATTGTGATCGGACGGGACATTTTATCTCATGTGAGCGAAAGTCCGCTGTACAAAATCTGCTATATACAGTGTTTATTACATGGAAGACAATACAAAAACTTTGGGACTTTTTTTTTTTGTCCAGTGACCGCACATATCTGGTTTATACGACAGCGGTTTAGTTGAGTTTTACTGTACATGTGACTAACCAATAAATTTACGTACCTCACAAAGCTTTGATGATGAAGTTGCTTCCATCCCACACTGTTCAGATCTGAAGGGAATCTGTACATCTTGAAGCCCTTACTGTGACTATTTGTGCATCCAAATGCACAACAACACGGCATTTTCAGCGATAAATAAATAAAATAGCTGGATTTACATACAGACACATTAACAGCTAACGCTATTTTGAACCCAAGATGGCACCATGAGTCATGTGACCGCCCTCCCGACTCATCATGTCGCCACTCTCTCTAATAAAGGCACTCTACACCGCGTTACTCTCCCTTCCCCTAACCATAACCCCCCGCACCACTCTCCCTTCCCGTAACCCTAACGATGACTCCTGACCCCTTCACCCTAACGATAACTCCCCAGACTCCCCCCACCTCAGTTACGGACATAATTTTACACGCAATCATTATGAGCCTGAATGATTGTCCAGCGTAGCTGTTTAATAGGAAGAAGTGGTTACAGTTGCGGCAGCCCTAACCCTTGATCTAGGGGAAGAATTTGGTGAATCGGTTACAATTTCTGAACTCCAATATATACATTCAGGTTCCGAATACATACAGCGCCCATTGTTTAAGGTAATCTCTCAAGTGGCTTAAGGTATTTTTACACTTCATACACATTTAATGGTTCAAGAACTGTCTCTTGGGAACTGTCCCTCTTTACCTCCTTGGTACATTTATAATGGCTAATGATTTCCATATGCACAGCACGCCACTTAAACTTGAGTGTGCTAAAAACATTTTGTTATGAAGGTGCCGTTCTGTTTCATAAGCTCCCTTTGGGTATCGGGTGTTGCTCCAGTTACAGGGTTTTTAAGAAATTGTCTAACCTGCATTTTAATGATATTCATGTGCCTACATTTACTGATTCCCCATTTTGCTCTCACTAACCTGCTAGGCTTATTTTTATTTTTTAAACCTTTTAATTTTAAATAGTTTTAACATGTAGTTATTGTAATAGTTTATTGTTAGTGTGGGGCTAAAATGGAAATGTGGTGTAATTTAGTATTCCTTTTATGTTTGATATTGATTTTGATATATTATCAAATGGGCATGAATTTTGCTAGAGTGATCCCCCTTCCACTTTTATTCTATGTTGATCAACTTATTTCATATGTAAAATATTGCTATTTGGGGATATTTGTTAAAATTTTCATGAAATTTCATCATCACATTAAAATTTTACAGTGTTATGAGTATAAGAACTATGGTTGTGCTCAAAGGTTTACATACCCTGGCAGAATTTGTACTTTTTTGCCCATTTTTAAGAGAATATGAATGACAACACAAAAACGTTTTTCACTCATGGTTAGTGGTTGGGTGAAGCCATTTATTGTCAAACAACTGTTTCCTCTTTTTAAATCAAAATGACAAGAGAACTACCCAAATTAACCTGATCAAAAGTTTATATACTCCTTTTCTTAATACTGTGTGTTGCCCCCTTCAACATCAGTGACAGCTTGGAGTCTTTTGTGGTAGTTTTGGATGAGGCTTTCTGATGGTAAAGCTGCCACTGAATATTGTTTCGGACTTTATTTACATCAGTTACAAAGAAATACAAACAATGTAGCACTTTATGGTAAATCTGCATGGAGTAGACAGTCACTCAAAAACTGAGTGACTGTGCAAGAAGGAGAGGAGTGATGAAAGCCACCAAGACACCCAGACAACCCAGAAGTTATAGGCTTACGTGGCTGTGATTGGAGAAATTATGCACAGTGCAAACTTTGCATTTTGTATCGTCAGTTATCCATCTTCATGATGAAGTGGTATAGAGGAGGACTTTCTTAAAAAGAAGACCTGAAAGTTTAGCTGCAAATTGCCAGAAGGTACATCTGAGATGCAAGCCTGGATTTGATCTGTTTTGGTGAAAGAAAATCCTTCTCTGCTCTACTCCACTATGAAGCTAAGAGTAGTGATGCAAAATGCAAAGCTTCCACTGTGCACTATTTCTCCAATCACAACCACATAAGCCCATAACTTCTCCTGGGTTGTCTGTGTGGCTTGGTGGCTTTCTTCACTCTTATCCTTCTTGCACAGTCACTCAGTTTTTGAGAACTGTCTACTCCATGCAGATTTATCATAAAGTGCTATACTGTTTGTATTTCTTTGTAATTAATGTAAATAAAGTCCAAGATATATTCAGTGGCAGCTTTACCATCAGAGAGCCTCGTCCAAAACTACCACAAAAGACTCCAAGCTGTCTTTGATGTTAAAGGGGCAATACACAGTATTAAGAACAGGGGTATGTAAACTTTGGATCAGGGTAATTTGGGTAGTTCTTTTGTCATTTTGATTTAAAAAGAGGAAACACAGTTGTTTGACAATAAATGGCTTCACCCAACCACTAACCATGAGTGAAGAAAAAAAAAAGTTTTTGTTTTGTCATTCATATTCTCTTAAAAATGGGCAAAAAAAAAACCCCCAAAACATTCTACCAAGGTATGTAAACTTTTGAGCACAACTGTATGCTTGCATGTTCTGGTGTTAGACTCTGCATTGCAGAAACAACTGGTCATAGAAATTTTTGAAGAAAGGTATATGTTATCATAATTTCGAACCCATGCAAACATGGGGAGAACATGCAAACTTCTCACAGAAAGGGCCAAGCGGGAAACGACCCCCTGACCTTCTTGGTATGAGACAACAGTCCTAAAATGGACCTCATTCATGTAGTGCTTTTCCATCTTTACCCTCCCAAACTTGTATTGGTCATTCTGAACATTTTGAATTCTTTGGAAAATCTGTAGCTGCTGCAGTTTAGAAAATACAGCTGCATTTGAAGTAACACTCAGGACAAATAATGGCGTGTTTATTTTCAGGCCGTTTGTCCCGGATAGAGACTTTGGCACATATCCCAAGTTGTTCATTGAGGTCATATTAGTCTAGAACAGTCGAGTTATCGTCTCCTAAATCATGTGCATGCATGTCTCAGCTAGGTCCCAGACTAAAATGATCATGGATTCTGCCTGAATCACAGGTAGTACGTAGGCTCAGTGTGTTGTTATGGATATACTCTGTGGACTTATTGCTCAAAAGGCCACTAGTGGCAAGCTGTGGAAAACCAGGTAAACCTGAATTTTCTTACAAAGTCAAAGAATTAGACTCCAGTCAAAGAAGTTTTTGGTATAAAATTGATCAGTTTATTGTTCTATATTCATTTCCAGTTTATTTTATGTGCAAAATGGCACAAAACCCAAACTTTCCAGTCTGGTGTAGGATGTGGCTCGAGCTGAATTGCAAAGCCCAATCTGAGTGCAGCCTAGTAGGATGAGCCATATTTGAAAAACAAGTCTGAATGCTATCTGAGTAGAAAGCAATCTGGATTGAATCTGGCTTAAGGTGGGTTGCAAACCCCAGTGTGAACGGGGTCTTAGTGATTTATCTGGCCAGACGGGGGTTTGAACTGAGGATCCTCTGGTCTCTAGCCCAGTGCTTAACCAATAGACGATCACCCCCTACTACTAACTGCTAAGCCTCTGTGCTTCCCCCACACAAAACAATGATGTGCGAGTATTCCATAGATTTTCCTTTCCCTATGGACGTCAGCACAGTAGTTGCTGCTGTTGTGTTTGACTTTGCACAGTGTCCCCATTACTTTTCCTCATTGTTTGAATACACAAAAGTAGCTCTACATTGGAGCTGTAACCATATGGATTACAGACTTTGTAAACAGTTGGTAGTCAAACTGGAAAATATGTTTCAAGCCACAATAACGGCATAATAAAGTCCAGTATTGTGATGACGTGTATGTCATTTTTTTTCTTTGTATGTTGCTGTCGTTAGGGCATTTTTCTGGCTGGTGTCTCTGCTTCTGGCCTCTCTGGTTTGGTTCATCTCAGTCCAGATCAGTAACAAAGACAGTGCCGCACAGCAGAAAGGCCTTCTCATCTTCGGCGTTGTGCTCTCTGTCCTGCTGCAGGAGACCTTCCGCTTTGCCTACTACAAGCTGTTGAAGTAAGTCTATGAACCACATTGTCAGTAAGACTTATGTCACAACAGCCTAACTTCCTATGACCCACTGTTCAAACTCCATGTTTGCCATCTACAAATAAGAGGTAAAACAATAATAAAAACAATAATATTTTTTGCTGAGTTATTGATTTTTTTTTTCTTTAACCCCAAAATATCCACTGTACCTCACGTTTCATGACCAGTGGGTACATGTACCCACAGTTATCACAATGCTGCGTTTTACTACCAACAAACGTGTCATAGTTTGCATTACCACTGGCCATTTTTAAATAGCTTTTCCTTTCTTTAAGGCAGGCATTATTTGTTTTGTGGTGCATTTGCATGCCTTTAGTATTCTGTTACTGAAATAAATGTTCATATCTACAAGAGTACAGGTGCATCTCAGAAAACTAGAATATTGTGGAAAAGGTTCAATTTTTTTGTCATTTACTTCAGAAAGTGAAAGTTTTCTATATTCTAGACTTATTACCTATAAATTAAAATGTTTCAAGCATTATATATATATATATATATATATATATATATATATATATATATATATATATATATATATATATATATAGATAGATAGATAATTAGGACCTACAGTTTAAATAAAGGAACATCTCAAAATATTGGAATATTTCACTTCAGTGTTTGAGTAACTCTCTATGCAGCATAAAAGCTATGACTGTCTGGTTCATTGCACATAACCACAGTCATGTGGAAGCTTGCTGACTTGACAGTTGTCCAGAAGACACTCATTGACACCCTCCACAAGAAGGGTAAGCTACACAAGGTCATTGCTAAAAGATGTGGCTGTTCGCTGAGTGCTGTGTCAAAACAATTATGGAAAGTTGACTGAAAGGGAAAAATGTAGGAAAAGAAGCACAAGCAACAGGGATGACCACAGCCCTGAGAAGATTGTCAGGCAAAGCTGACTCAAGGAGTGGACTGAGGCTGGAGTCAGTGCATCAAGAGCTACCCCACACATACAGTATATGTCCAGGAAATGGGCTACAAGTGTCACATTCTGAGTGTCAATCCACTCCTGAACCGACACTGTCAGAACATGCAAACTCTACACAGACATGATCGTATTGGAAGCCAACCCAGGACTGTTTTGCTGTGAGGCAACAGTGCAAACCACTAAACCATTGCACTGCCTGCTGCCAAAAACATTGTCTGTTAAGGGTGTTTATTTAGTTACAGGGAATTTGAGATCCAGGATGCTCATTTGAGTTTGTGTGTTTCTGCAGGAAAGCAAATGAAGGTCTTCTTACACTCAGTCAGGAAGAAACCATGCCCATCTCCATAAGGCAGCTGGCCTACGGTACAGGCTACACTTACATCACTGTCACATCTGATTCAGCACAGATGGTGCTTACACGCAGCTCTATAAAGTGCTGTGACCTTGCAATCAGGTCTTTTTTTAAGTGCGCTATCACCCCACCACACACACATATAGTTGATAATTGGGTGTTCAACTGCATTTTCTTGAGTTTAGAACTCCAAATGATCTGAAACAACTTTTGTTTCTTTGCTGTTTTGATTAAAATATACTTGAAACAGGTTTCACTGCTGTTATTACTAATCTGGTATTTTCTGACCAATTGTATGCTCCACTTAGTACAGTGACCTACAAAAATACTCACTAGAATAGTGGATGTAATTGGTAGTTGCAGCCCTCATTCAGAAGGAAGTGTTATGCAGACATGTTTTGTTTTTTGTTACAGAAACAGTTTCTGCAATACTGGTTGTGACATTATCAGCGTCCACACTTGATACAACATAAAAGAAAATGTGCTGAGTCCATTGTCAACATTTTATGTGGAAAACCTGTGCCAAATTAACATACTGATTTATCTCTGATCTTCTGTGACCTGGAGTAAGGGGGGGGGGATGCTAATGCTACTATCTCAATATTTATAGAACAGACTGTAGCATTACTAGACAATACACTGATATCACAATATTTCACGCAATTATCACAATTAATTTTCTTACAATTGGGCTGATCTTATGGCTTATGACATTATGATTGTTGTTCCACCAATCAGAATATGGGCTTTTTTATGGCAGTAGTCCTGAAGCTATTTACAAATTAACAACATGATGGAGACTTAATTAATGACTCCTTTAGTCAAAGTGGTTAAAAATGCAGACAGATGGTTTGAGCGATGACTGCAGAGCCACATGACTGACTAAGATCTGTTACTGGCTGTGGTGCATGTGCAGGCTTGCTGCAGAGCTTGTTTTTATTTCAGTGGGTGTGTTACCAGGTTAAAGTTTGTACGTTCCAGCATGAGACACGTGTCAAGCGTCATTCCTGCTGATACCACTCTTGGTGATGAGTAGAGAGAAGTTGTGCCCAAAATGCCGGCTCCTCAACATTGATAGTCTGTAGTGTGATATTATAGTGGACTTCTGGAAGACATCAAAGGGGAAAATACAAAAGATTGTTTGGGGTCTCCACACATACTGACTGTGGCAAAAACTGTAAAGGGTGTAGAATTTTTGTCCTGAAACTTCCACTTATTTCAAGATGTACTTGAATTGTTTTGCTTATTCATTTGAATGACAGAAAAATAATATTTAAGTTGAGTTTGGCTTCCTACAGTATTGTGAAGAACAACTGTCTGAATTGGAGGTGGATGAAAACTGGTATCTACTGATGGAAGCAACAGGTTGGTTGTTCTTGGCAGTGTCCCCTCAAGGTTCTTGAAATGGAGAAATATCTCCACCTGGTGGTCATGTACGATAAAGTTTTGCCAATGGCTCTAGTTTAATCACAGTCGGCACGAATTTCACTCTATTGTATGGATTTTGGTTATTCATTATACCACACTAACTTGGAGAGCAGACTTTATCAGTGCACGAGGGAATCATTTGTGGCCCTTTTTTTCTGCCTGCTTTTTACGTGAAGAGTGAGAACGTTTGGTAAGAAAGGGAGAACGCACACTGTAGTCGAGTCAAATGAAGCAGGAACAGTGAGTATTTTCAACATGATTCAACGTGTTGCCTTACAAACCAGAAATGATCTAATAATTTAAATGATGTGTGGGGAAAAAGCTGTCGTTCTTAAGAGTTTGAGTTCTTTTGCTTCTGTTGTGCATTGTGTTTTCCACGTGTGAGTCACTGGATGAGTTTATTCATATGCATATATATATATTTATTTATTTATTTATTTTTTGTGTGTGTAATAATTTTATGCTGTTATTTATCAAACCCCCCCCCAGTGTCTGGCCTTGGCTTTGGCTTCATGAGCGGGGCGTTCTCTGTGGTGAACATCTTGGCTGACTCTGTGGGACCAGGCACTGTGGGGATTCACGGAGACTCACAGCATTACTTTTTGTCCTCAGGTACTAATTCCCACATGTTCAGAAGCATCCAAACTGGTACCCTCCATCAACTCCGCTCCTCCCCAATCACCTCTGTTTAATTTTTTGGACACAACATTCCCCTCTCTCCCTCTGTGATAAACCTGGGGGTCAAATTTGACCCCCACCTCTGCTTTAACAATCATGTCACCTCCATCTGTAAAATTGCCTTCTTTCACCTCCGTAATATCTCCAAACTTCGCTTTTCTCTTTCCCTCCCTGCTGCAGAGAAGCTCCTCCATGCCTTTGTCTCCTCCAGGCTGGACTACTGTAATGCAATCCTCATCAGGATCTCTGGCAGGAGCATTCAAAAGCTCCAGTCCAAAACAGCACTGCCAGGGTCCTGATGAGGGTGCGCAGGCACGAGCATATCACCCCCATTCTTCACTCCCTCCACTGGCTCCCCATTCACTGCCGTATTCAATACAAAGTCCTCCTGCACACTCATCACTGTCTCCACGGTGTGGCCCCCACTTACCTCACTGAACTGCTCACACCACACACTTTCACTAGGACCCGGTCAGGCCAACAGCACTGTCTAGCCGTGCCCAGGACATGACTCAAGACCATGGATGACAGGGCTTTCTCAGTGGCTGCTCCCCGTCTATGGAACGCCCTCCCAGACCACCTCAGGGCTCCACAGACCGTGGATGCTTTTAAAAAAGGACTCACACCCTACCTTTTTACTCTGGCGTTTAGCTAAATAACTGCTGCTGTTTTATTGTTCTTATTTTGATTTTATTGTTACTGTTTTATTGCTTTTACATTGATTTATAGTCTTCTGTGTTCTTCTGTTTTATACTGTAGCACTTTGGGATTTGGTGTCAAATGTAAAGTGCATTACAAATAAAATTTATTATTATTATGTTCAGTTTCCAGTTATGACGAGTTTCTAAAACAACAACAAAAAAAAAAAAACTAAACAAAATTTTGCAGATAGTTCTAAAGTGCAGTCTGAGTTATGTGGGAAACATTCAGACATCCCCCCCACCCTGCATTCATTTCTTTGTCTGATTGTGAGCGGAATAGGTCAGATCAGGTGTGCAAACATGCACTGTTGTCACACATCGCCGCATCCAAATCAGATCAAATCAATTTTATTTATATAGCGCCAAATCACAACAAACAGTTGCCCCAAGGCGCTTTATATTGTAAGGCAAAGCCATACAATAATTACGGAAAAACCCCAACGGCATCCACCACAAAACTATTCCAGCCTGGGACCAGGATAGCAACCAACCAGGCAGACAACCCGTCCACCCCCACCTCTCTAAAGTAGCCATTTTTCTGCCATGGCCAGGTGAAAGATGAGTGACCCTTTGACCTTTCCTCAACAGTGAGGCACCTGCATGCTGGATCATACCCAGAGAAGCTTCAGGACCCAATAAAATTGGACCTTTGTTCTCCTGCATATGCATCAGCATTGCTTATATACCTTTGAGAGGTGGAGATGAACCAGGTGACTGCTATCCATGACCCAAGGTGGTATTTTAGAGTGTGGATGTGGCACTGCCCAGCACCTGCTCATGCTTTCAGACCTGGTGAGCAGATGGAGCCTGCATAAGTGGAGTTGATATGAAGATGAGCAGTATTCTACACTTACTTCCACCATCTTGCACCATTCTGTCCAACGAACATGTGAGATGTTGGACACAATGAATGTTGGTAGGAACATGGCAATATGGAACCAGACCTCAGACCTTTGCCAGAAGTGAATGTCTGACCTTCTGTCTGAAAGCATTCATCTTGTATTTAACCCTCAGTCAGTAGATTTACCAAGCCCTCATCTCTTGCATGAAAGGGATTAAAGACTAATCACTTCATAAACTTCTTGGTAGAGGTATCAAAATAAAATCTAGCTGTTTTACAAACATGTTTTTTTGTTTGTTTTTTTCCCCAAGTATGTAGTAACCAGATTTGCACATGTAATATCAGTCCCTGTGTTTCTCTGCCAGCCTTCATGACCATGGCTATCATCCTGCTCCACATGTTCTGGGGAGTGGTCTTCTTTGATGCCTGTGAGAAGCAGCGTTGGTGGGCAGTGGCTGCTGTAGTCATCAGTCACCTTCTCGTCTCCTGTCTGGTAAGCAAGTAGTCTAGGATGGTATAAGTTCAAATGAAAAAATCATGGTGTAGTTTTGGTACTAACATGTGAGACTGGAAGGTGGTGGTGTTGATGATAACTTTATTTGTACAACATCTTTGCTGATGTTAATCCCCGTTCACATGGCACTAACGAAGGACACCGAAGCCCAAACGAAATAAGAAAGCTGGACTTGGTTGACTTTCGGAGACATCGTTTAACCGTCATCCAGCTTTGTTTCTGTAGCTGGCACTTTGTCAGAATCTTCAAACTGTTGAAAAATGTGAACGAATTCTGACTACAACCTCAATTCGTCCGTATTCCATTTTGCTTTTTGTCTTGAGGGGTCCTCATTGTTTGCGTAGTTCCTGTACTGCATTTGATTGTTGTCCAATCTCCAGCTTCTCTCTCTCACTGTCGCTCTTGCTGTCTCTCTCTCGCCAGCCTCTCAATGTCTCTGGCTGCGACGTGTGTGCGTGTACATGTTGTCAAGGCAATGCAGCTGCAGCGAGTATGTGCTGTCCACAGACTCGCTGCAGAAATGATCACACGCTGGTGCTTTGTTTTGATTTTGTATAAAGTGTCAGGGTTGCCGTTCGCTTCATTTTTCTTTTGTTAGATTTCATTTCGTTTCGGTTTTATGCGTTCTGCACTCGTAGGCTTTTCGGTGATGGAACTCATTTGTCCACTTTTTCTTGACGATTTGTGAAATTTATTTATTTATTTATTTATTCCCTTATTTTTTCAAAAATAACACAATTACAAATTTCCTGATTTCTTAGTGTTTCTTAAAGCCAGAAAGTTGCCATTTGAAATGACTTTAGTTTTGTGTCATGTCTGTGATCTGCTTTTTTTTTTTTCTACAAAATTAAACACCTGAATGAACATCTTCCGAGGCCGGTGATTCCATAATTTTTGCCAGGGGTTGTATTTACGTGACTACCGGCACACTTTACAATTTACATCATCATAGTTCAGCGTATAATAGAAGCACACGTTATGCCAACATAAATTAACACGAACAATTTTTCTAATACATAGCAGACATGGAAATTGGCAGGTAAATTATATAACGATTATTATTTCTGTTCATGCAGACATTCCGCAACCCAGAGTATGTTGCCAGTCTGGTTCCCACCTATGTCATCCTGTTCCTGATGGGACTGTGGGCTTTTTACTGCGCCGGTGGCTCTTTCAGGAACCTCAAACTCTGCCTGACCTGCAAAGACAAGGACTTCCTGCTCGCCAACCACCGGCCCAGATAACGCCTCATACCAGGCAGCGTGCAGGATTTGCTGCACAAGCACCAGAGTTCATATGCACATATTGAACACAGAAAAGAACAAGTGTTAACACTCTGCTCTTCGGCTGTTTCACTTCACACCAGGGGAAAATTTCATTATCTAAACAACGCAACACAAACGTGACTGTTAAGAGGGAAAGCAGCTGCGATGGGAGATTTCGTCTCTGGTTGTGATTCGTGTCTGGCTCAGTTTTTTTTTTTTTTTTTTAAAGTATGCATTTAATTTACAGGGACTAAAGTTAGAACCTCTGCCAATTTTGATTTTGCAAATTATTATTTTTGGGCTTAGCATCTGATTGTGCTCCAATAATGTGTAATAATTACCTGTCTGATATGCTGGGAAAACAGACTTTGTATAAGGTGTTTATATTTGTCTTCAACCATTTTTTTTTCTCACACATTTAAGTTTGAAAAGTTTCTCTGTGTATATAGTTTTATTTTTTTTCCCCTTCCTGCCTGTTGATGTTATTTCCTGTTCTTTTGTGTTTGCCATCTTTAGTATAGAAGTATTTGCCCTTGTACTCCAACTTAACGTGAAGATTTACACGTTACGTGGGATAATTTATTTTAACAAATTAGCTTGTAGGCACCATTTCCCATTGTGAAATTGTGGACTTACCGATGTAAATTACTTTCAGTGTGAGTGTTGTCAGTGTCACATTTGATATTTCTGTGGTGATGGTCTCTTTGTGAAATGTGGCTCATTTGTACTTTTCTCCCCTATGCAGTTGATCAACTGTTTTCTTAGTGATCCACAAGTTAAACTGAAACTCAAAACACTGAAGGTGTTGTCGTCCAGGAACTTTCATTCTGCTGTGATCTTAGGAAAATTAACTGGAAAGAAAAAGCTAAATATACTTATGTCAAAATGCCATTTTTACTAATGTGAAGTGTAAATGGATTCACTTTTTGTACAGACTAACAAATGTTTCATGCAATTCTGTAATTCAAACAAACTCATAAGAACATGAGCAGGTAGAAGACTTTGTTCAGTGGTCTCTCCCCCCCCCCCCCCCCCCCCCCCCTTGTTTCTTGTTGCCTTGTGTTTTAATGCTTGTGGGGCGAGTGGGAATTATTTGACTTGGTCATCTAAAGTACTCTACAATCAATGCTTCCATTGTGTGTGTGTTTTTTTTTCTTTACCTATCCACATTATTGGAGATTGTCTTATTTCCTGTGAGTAGTTGAGATATACATCACTGGTTTAAACTGTACGTTGTAACCTTTCGCATGTTGTTTTTCTGTGTTAGGATTAATTCTAACAACATTATGTGGCCAAACCTGTCACCAACCCAACCTACAACTTAAAAAGTCTCATCAGGGTGTAATCTACAATAGTAAGTTTAATCTCCATTCATAAAGACCTTGTGGAGTTCTCGCACAAGAACTGAAATGCATTGTGTGCTAGTCAACTTTCTTGGTGCATGTAAAAACATTTTGTTTGATTCATGGTAGCATCTTGACAGGTTGTGTGCTGTTTTTCAGAAAATTTTACTGCTGCAGTAACATTTTTGTTTCATAGTTACGGTCATCCAGCACAGTGACATAAGTGGCTAGTTTAAAAGAGGTGCTGCACAAGTTTCATTGACAGCATGAATTGAAACAGGTTGGACCAGGTGATGGTTGTCATCTCCCACCACCTGACATGGTGTGAGGGCAGAACCTTGTGGGATTACAACCGCATCCAAGGCAGACGTGACAATCCACAGCAGCCTAGAAAACCTGCCATGACTTTGAATTTCTGCAAAGCTTTCCTGGTCTGGATTTCAACCCAAAGATGAGCCTGGCAGGATGTCTGGAAACACAATTTCACAAATACCCAGGCAACAATGGCGCGCAACAGCATCTGTACCAATAATCCCAGTACTGTGAATTGACACACCTGGAAGTTCCAGAATCACGCTAGATGGGACTGGACATTCAGCGCAGACTATTGCCCATATGGTTGATGACTGCAATCTGTGGAAGTTCTTTGGAGGCATCCAAGTGAATTCCTGTGTGACGGTCAGGCAGTGACGCGGTTGACTGCAGCCTGGACATTAATTTATGATATGCTGCACAGCCAGACAACGAAAGAGTTAGTCTGCTTGTTTTTCTGATTTGAGGTCTCCTGTGCCCCATGTGCCACTAAAGTTGCATCAGGAAGGGCCCCTTCTGTAAAATTGTACCAAAACATGCGGATCCATACTGAATGTGTAGTGGTCAGCCTGAGTAAAAAGCAGTCAAAAGAAAGTAGTGAATACTATTACATTTTTTAACAATTGAATGTTGGAAAAAGTACAAAAATACATCAATCTTTCTGTAGCAATCTGCCCCCACAATGGCTCTTTTTTTTCTTATCCTGCTCACACCCACCTGCCATCAGGACTGAGAGTATCTGTTTCCTTTAAACCAGCAGATGTGGATGAAACTAGTTGTGGCTAAAAATGTTTTTTCCATTTTATGGGATGTTAAATGAGCAGACTGGGGGCACAAACGGCACTATGTAGTTGGGTGTGTGCGCATGTGTGCACACGCAGCAGAAAGGCCGTAGTGGTGGATCATACTTGTTCACTCTATGTAATGTAGGGTTGTGACAAGAAGGGCATCTGGCATGAAACCAAATTAAAATGTAGATCTGCCTCGGATCCCAAGTGAAAACAAGGGAGCAGCTAAAGTGTGTAACGAAACAAAAACTCTGCCTGTATGGTGTGTGTGTGTATGTGTGCACACGGCGCATCCAGAAAGTATTCACAGCGCTTCACTATTTCCACATGCTGTCATGCTGTCTTGCAGCCAAAATGGATGTAATTCATGTTCTTCAAAATTCTACACACACTATCCTATTATGACAATGTGCCTTTGCCATGAAGCTCAAAATTGAGTTCATGTGCATCCTGTATCCAGCGATCATCCTTGAGATGTTTCTACAGCTTAATTGGAGTTCACCTGGGGTAAATTAAGTTGAAAGGACAGGATTTGGAAAGACACACACCTGTCTACTTATAAGTTGACATTAAATGTCAGCACAAACCAAACATGAAGTCCAAGCAATTGCCTGTAGACCTTCCGTGGGGAAGGGCACAGAAACATTTCTGCTGCTTTGAAGGTCCCAGTGAGCAAAGTGGCCTCCATCATCCGTAAATGGAAGATGTTCTGATCCACCAGGACTCTTCCTAGAGCTGGCCATCTGTCTAAGGGTGATTCTTAGACTACAGGCACTTACTATGTCCTTTGATCATATTGTATGAAAAACAGAAAAAAGGGGAAATTTCACACTTTTATAGTTATCTTTACAATGAAAGTGTGTTGAGAAATTTGTTCTAGTAGTCTATGATGACTTTTTCACCTTTTTTCAGCATCATTATATGCAAATATTGCCGTTTTGTGCTTGTCCCACACCCAGACTTTTGATCTTCAATGATAAAAATGAATGGTAAACGTTTTTTTCTAATGTTTTAACATATCGCTGGATAAAATATCAGTAAAATAATCAAAACATAATTGGGGTATTCAATGTCATACAACTGTTGTGATTTTTTTTTAAACATAATGTAATTGTCCCACACTATTGCCGTAATTTCCAACACAACACTAATGTCCCTTTAAACAGTTTGTATGAAAGATTGTTTGGGTAGTTTCTATGGAGATAAACAGTGACATCAGAGCACATGTATATAGCGCCAAATTACAACAAACAGTTGCCCCAAGGCGCTTTATATTGTAAGGTAATGGTGTGGTGGAAATTACATTTACAAGGCCAATAGTGCCCGTAGTTAAAGAATCACCCCTAAACTGAGCAAGAGAAAAGCTTTAGTCACGGAGGTGACTAAGAACCCGATGGTCACTGTTAGAGTTCCAGCATTCCTCTGTGGACAGAGGTGAACCTTCCAGAAGGACAACCATCTCTGCAGCAATCCACCAATCAGGCCTGTATGGCAGAGTGGCCAGATGGAACTTTTTCAGAGGCATGAATTGGGAGACTAGTCAAGACTGAAGGAAAGATGAATGCAGCAATGTACAGAGATATTCTGTATGAAAACCTGCTCTAGTTTTGCCAGCTGCCAGTTTTCTTCAGACAAGTCGGGATGGATACATGAACATTTCCAAGTCACTGAATATGTCTCGGACATTATTTACATCAGTTAATAAGAAATTAAACAGTATGGCACTCTATGGAAAAATCTGTGTGGAGTAGACAGTTCTAAAAAACTGAGTGACTGTGCAAGAAGGAGAAGAGCGAGGAAAGCCACCAAGACAACCCAGAAGTTATTGGCTTCTGTGGCTGGGATTGGAGAAATTGTGCACAGTGCATGTTTTGCATTTTGTATCCCCAGTTATACAGCTTCATGATGAAATGGTATAGAGGTGTAACCATCCAGGGCCCAAGGTTCGGTAGTGTGGTTACAAGCAGAGCATGTCAGCACCACATGCTCCCAGAGCTGAGCTGAACTCAGGGCTGTGGCCTCATCACACCACACAATGCAGTACTATTTAAGATATATCATTTATGTATGTTTTTCGTTTGTTAAAAAATATGTTTTGCTTTTTTATGGAATTTCTTTGTATCTTTATGGTGTGCTACTTAATTTGTGAATTACAATTAATTGTAATTTTAGTGAATGAAAGGAACCGGTTGGAATTTCATTATCCTATGTATAATGAAATAAAAAATAAAAAAAATTCATTTAAATCATTCTTTCATTCATTAACTGATTTGTCGGTTTGGATGCGTTGATGCTGTGGTGAGTGTGGACCACACGGGGGCACTGTGGTCACATCTGTTCTGACATCAATTAGTTTTTTGTTCCGCTGTTTCTCTTGTTTGTGGTTTGGCAACTTTTTTCATACAATGTGAAAGTTGTACTGAACTGAATTATGTTTTGTCCACCTCATATATGGCTCAGATATTACGCAATACAATGTCATGCAATAAAGAGCACCAAAGAGGGGAAAAACAACAACAAAAAAACGGATGTTTAATGAACATAATATCACTGTTGATGGGTTAAATTGTGATGACTGTCAACCCTTTCTGCCTCCAAAGCTTAGAATGAATCATTCAGTTTCACGCATATGTGATCCAGTTCCATTGATTTACATTTGATGCTTTCAGTAAAAGTAAAACTGAATATTTCTGTATAAATAGTAATGTGCGGGACGCGATGGAAGCTGTGCCTGACTAGAAACATTAAAGAGGAGTCCCGAAATTAAGTCTCCTCTTTATCATTAAATTCTAATAACTGTATTTTTCTTTCAAATTTATTTGGAGCACAAATAATGAAGAACCGCACATTTTTCTGTTCATTAAAAAAAAAAAAAAAAAGTGTGACGCTTTCACCACTGAAGGTGACACAGTTCCTGGTCGTCACTGACTCAGGATCAGTTCAGCAGCCCTGTCGTGGCCCCGCCCACCTGCGCGTATTTTATGCTAATGAGCAGGTGCAGGTCTTATAGAGGCGCGCGCCGCGGAGGGGCAGCAAGCCGACGAGGCGGATGGAGAAGCTCCGGGAGCAGCGGGAGTCCAACCGCAGGGTTTTCACCAGGTGATGCGGTACAAACCCGGCTGAATTCGGATCCGCGAACCACGAATGGATCCCCATTTAAGACGTCTTGGCTCCAAATGGCTTTTGCAGTCATTAGCTTTGTATTTTATCGTCATTTATCGAGGTGAGTCACCTGTACACGACACTCAAAATCATAACCCCCCCCCCAAAAAAATACTACTTACACCCCCCACCACCAAAAAAAAAAAAGACAAGGATTTGAACATGTTCTTTAATAACAGGGTACTTCAGCCTGCATGTTTAAAACATATTTATTTATTATTTTAATATTTTTTTTTAGGTTTTCAACTTTGTAATTTTACTTTTATTTCAGCTTCTCCTTCCTGGGGGATTGAGAGAATCAACCTTTCGAAATGGGATGAATTTAATAAGTGAGTATATTCAATATTTATAGTCTATAATATGTAAATATATTTAATAACCATGTGTCTGTGTGTCCGCCCGTCTGTTTTGTCTTATTGTTATTGTTGTAGTAATTTGGCCATAGCTATATCTCAGTGGTATTTGGATGAACAGCTTGTAGTTAATTTTATTTATTTAGAATTCATTTTTGTAATGTTTGTTGTGCTAAAACACTGATCAACTGTCAGAATAGTCAGTAAATATAAAAAGCAGACATCAGCTCTTTGCCTATTGAAGTCATTTATATATATAAAAAAATCTTTCTTACAGTCAGAAAAATATTCTCATTTGCTTCCTCCGTTTTGTAAATGGAATGTTTCTTTTTTTTGGATCAACGTGAAGAAGTTATATTGAACAACTGTGATGCACCTTTTCTGACTTTCTTGCATTTTATTTTAGACAAACCAATTAACTGATTAAGCCTAGAAATATTCTACTTCTTTATCGATATGTAATTGTTGGTTGGAGCCCAGGTAGTGTGATTGGTGGATTTTGTGGGTAAAGCTGTGATGGAAACAAACCTCTCCTTGTTCTCTCTGTCCCAGCAGCGAGAGCAGTGGAATAAAGCTCCAGAAATGGGACACCGATTCCCAGGGAGGGCAGGTAGGCAGCCACATTGATCATTGATGCTGGTGGCGCTGCTTCAGGTGGCAAACACATAATCAGAAATAACCAGGAATCTGCAGCTCTCGCCAAAACACAGAGGCAGTCCAAAATGAAGGAACAAGTGCCACAGAGTGAACCTCAAATCACATTAGTCACAAACTTTTTTTAAAAACATTTTTGTCATTGCTTTTAGTTACTTAGAGACTGTCAATAATGCATCCATGTGCATATGTATGTACAAATTGCATATTCACAAAATGATGAAGCTTTTTATGAAATTTGTCAACATGTTCTCATAGAGATTGTTTATTAGATTTCAAGAAGTGAATATATAGTAGGAGTCAATTTTTGGTCACACTTTGGAAAAGTGTGCCCAAAGTTTTATTTTTACATACATATATATATATACACATATATACATATATCTCCAGTGCATGCGGAAAGTATTCACATCGCTTCACTTTTTCCACATTTTGTTATGTCTCAACCTTATTGCAAAATGGGTGAAATTCATTTTTTTCCTCAAAATTTTACACACAATACCCCATAATGACAATGTGATTTTTTTTTTTTTGTTTGCAATTTTTTATTTTTTTTTTTTGCAAATTTATTAAAAATAAAAAACTAAGGAATCACATGTACATAAGTGCCACCCATGAGTCCTGCAGGACTCATCGCAAAGGCGATGAAGTTTGAGCTACATCGCCTTTGCAATGAACCTCAAACTTGAGCTCAGGTGCATCCTGTTTCCACTGATCATCCTTGAGATGTTTCTACAGCTTAACTGGAGTCCACTTTGGGTAAATTCATTTGACTGGATGTGATTTGGAAAGACACACACCTGTGTATATACGAGGTCTCTTAGATAATAAACCGACCCTTTTATTATTTTTTTTAACTATATGGATTTGAATGACATGCGATTACACCAATCATGCTTGAACCCTCGTGCGCATGCATGAGTTTTTTCACGCGTGTCGGTGACGTCATTTCCCTGTGGGCAGGCCTCGAGTGAGATGTGGTCCCGCCCTCTCGGCTGAATTCCTTTGTTTCACACGCTGCTCGAGACGGCGCGCGTTGCTTTATCAAAATTTTTTCTGGACCTGTGAGGAATATCCGAGTGGACACTATTCGAGAAATTAAGCTGGTTTTCTGTGAAAAGTTTAACGGCTGATGAGAGATTATGGGGTGTTTCTGTCGGTGTAAGGACTTCCCACGGAGCGGGACGTCCTGCAGCGCTTCCAGGCGCTGTCGTCGGCCTGTTTCGAGCTGAAAACATCCTAATTTAAGGCTTAATTCACCCAGGACATCGTGAGAGAATAGAGAAGATTCAGAAGAGGACGGCATGAGGAATTTATGCGGACATTCCACTGTTTAAGGACATTTTTTAAATGAAAGACGTACGCGCAAATTCGCCGAGTCGTTTCCGTGACGACTCGGCAAATCTGTGTGCGCCGCGACAGGAAAAACACCTCCGTGTTGAAAACCATTTGTAGAATTCAGGCAGCTTTTAATGGCTTTCAACAAGTGAGTAACTGAGAAATTGTTTAACAGCTTGGGCATGTTCCAACTTGCCCGTTAAGATTTCCAACGGAGGTGTTTTTCCTGCCGCGACCCCCCGCGGTCGGGTCCAGCCCGACATGCGACTCTGCCCGCACGTTCTTTCATTACAAAATTACCGTTAACAATGGAATGTCCGAATAAACTCCTCATGCCGACTTCTTCTGAAAGTTCTCTGTTCTCTGACGACTTACTGCGTCAGAGCCTGAAATGTGGAAGTTTTCAACTTGAAACGGCGAGACGCTGCCGCCTCGAAGTGCAGATCGCCGTCAGGCGCCGTGGACCGTCCTTAAAGCGACACTACCAGACCAAAATCTCTCATCAGCCGTTAAAATTTTTACCGAAAACCAGCTGAATTTATTGAATGGTGTCCACTCAGTTGTGCCTTACAGTTTTGAAAAAATTTTTATCAAACAAAGCAACAGTCTCTGAGCCATTCCTAAACAATGAAAAAAAAAATCGACGAGCGGGTGGACGACTCCTCACTCAAAGACTGCCCACAGGCGAATGACGTAACCGACAGGCGTGAAAAAACTCTCGCATGCCCACGAGGGTTCAAGCATGTCTGATGTAATCACACCTGATTCAAATCCATATGGTTTTTGAAAAAAATAATAAGGTCGGATACTTTTCTAATAGACCTCATATAAGGCTCCACAGTTGACAGTGCATGTCAGAGCACAAACCAAGCATTAAGTCAAAGGAATTGTCTGTAGACCTCTGAGACAGGATTGCCTCGAGGCACAAATCTGGGGAATGGTACAGAAACATTTTTGCTGCTTTGAAGCTTCCAATGAGCACAGTGGCCTCCATCATCCATAAATGGAAGAAGTTCAGATCCACAAGGACTCTTCCTAGAGCTGGCCGCCCATCTGGCCCCCTCTGTGATCGGGTAGAAGGGCCTTAGGGAGGTGACAAAGGACCCGATGGTGACTCTGTCAGAGCTCCTTCTGTGGAGAGAGGAGAACCTTCCAGAAGGACAGCCACTTCTGCAGGAATCCACCAATCAGGCTTGTATGTTGGAGTGGTCAGATGGAAGCCACTCCTTAGTAAAAGGCACATGGCAGCCCACCTGGAGTTTGCCAAAAGGGACCTGAAGGACTCTCAGACCATGAGAAACAAAATCTCTGGTCTGAGACAAATAATGAACTCTTTGGTGTGAATGCCAGGCGTCATGTTTGGAAGAAACCAGGCACCATCCCTACAGTGAAGCATGGTGGTGGCATCATGCTGTGGGGATGTTTTTCAGCAGCAGGAACTGGGAGACTAGACAGTATTGAGGGAAAGATGAATGCAGCAATGTACAGAGACATCCTGGATGAAAACCTGCTCCAGAGTGCTCTTGACCTCAGATTGGAGTGACAGTTCATCTTTCAGCAGGACAGTGACCCTAAGCACACAGCCAAGATATCAAAGGAGTGACTTCAGAACAACTCTGAATGTCCTTGAGTGGTCCAACCAGAGCCCAGACCTGAATCTGATTGAACATCACTGGAGAGACCTGAAATTGGTTGTCCACCGATGCGCCATCAGGTTAGATGTGGAGCGTCGGTGCACAAAGAGGAATGGGCAAAACTGCCAAAAGATAGGTGCACCAAGCTTGTGGCATCATATATTCAAGAAGACTTGAGGCTGTAATTGCTGCCAAAGGTGCTTCAACAAAGTATTGAACAAAGGGTATGAATACTTACGTACTTATGATTTCTTAGTTTTTTATTTTTAATAAATTTGCAAAAATTCCAAAATACTTTGGAATGTCATTATGAGGTATTTTAAGCAAAACTTTGAGGGGAAAAATGAATTTACTCAATTTCGGAATAAAGCTGTAACATTAAAAATGTGGAAAAAGTGAAGTGCTGTGAATACTTTCTGGATGCAATATTGTTTAATGGTGATGGTGTATATTTCAGAACAGGCCAAACATTTTTGCCAAGTTTCACAAGTACTGACTTGTAAGTAAAATGACCTGCCTCAAAATGGTTACAATTAGAAATATTACATGCTACTATTTTTTAAGTTACAGTTTTGACCATATATCCAGATTTATTAAATAATGTAACTTTTTAAAATTGCAGGATATGGCCAGTCATTTCATGCTAATGTTGAAATCTGCCATATTTTACAATTTTAAAACAATGACTTACATTTCATGTTTCTTACCCCCTTTTAAAATTCCAGCTCCAAATTTAATGCTTTCTATTCCAAACCAGACCCATTGTGAATAACATTCTTACTTTACTGTAAAACATAAACCCATATAACACCAAATTGCCCACCTAATTTTATACCATTTGATAAAAAACTAAATAAATACATGAAAAAGAAATTACAACTATTGTTTTTCCTAAAAGTACAAAATTTAAGTAATGCATTACACATAAATATCAGAAATTTTATTAACCTGATGATATTATAGTTCAAGGATTAGATTCCTCGGCTTGGAATAAAAATTGCTGTGACATTTATTGCTTTTGAAACAGACATCAGATAGTCCCACCAGGAATATACAGTAGCTACTCTGTTGTCTCTCATCGTCTATCAGAGCTGCTATCAGCCTGAATGTGTTTGCGCTTTTTGTCCAACTTCCCTTTGGCACACTGAGGCATGAGAATCTAGTCCAAACTATCACTGAACGAAACAATTTATAGCATAGGTCACTCAGGTCATTATCTCATGTCAGATCTCCAAACGTGATTTTTACATCATCACATTTGACTCTTTGCTGATGTATGACCTGTTCTTCATCAGTCTCTGTATTTCTGATACTGATCAGTGATTAATAATTCATAGCCTTGATCCCCCAAATCTATTACCACCTGCTTTGTTCCTGATCGTAGAGATGAAAGCTGTGCTTTGAGATCTCCGGTATCCCGACAGGCTTGAGGTGTAGAAACAAGAATAAACTGTGGTTTCAAAATGCCAATGCTGATAGCTACATATATATTCATCCATCCACATTCTATACCCACTTACTCCAATTAAGGGTCACCCCGGACAGGACACCAGTCTATCGCAGGGCCACATATAGACAGACAAATGCTTTCACACCTGCACGCACAATCAATTTAAAGTTTCCACATCACCTAACCTTCATGTCTTTGGATGTGGGAGGAAGCTGGATCACCCGGAGGGAACCCAAACAAACACAGGGAAGAACATGCAATCTTCACACAGAAAAGCCCCACTTGAGAGATGACCCCATGACCTTCTTGCTGTGAGGGAACAGTGCTAACCACTAATCCACAGTGCTGCCAGTAGATAGATATACGGTGCATCCAGAAAGTATTCACAGCACTGCACTTTTTCCACATTTTGTTGTTACAGCCTTATTCCAAAATGGGTGAAATTAATTGTTTTCCTCAAAATTCTACACACAGTACCCCATAATGACAATATGGAAAAGTTTTGGGTTTTTTTTAAAGATTTTTGCAAATTTATTAAAAAATAAAACTAAGCAATCACATGTACATAAGTACTCACAGCCTTTGCCATGAAGTTCAGGTACATCCTTTTCCCATTGATCATCCTTGAGATGTTTCTACAGCTTAATTGGAGTCCACCTGGGGTAAATTCAGTTGATTAGGCATGATTTGGAAAGGCACACACACCTGTCTACATATGAGGTTCCACAGTTGACACCACTCAAGAAAATACCATCTGATGAGACACACCTCTTTGGTGTGAATGCCAGGAGTCATATTTGGAAGAAACCGGGCACCATCCCTACAGCATACAGTGGGGTAAAAAAGTATTTAGTCAGTCCCTGATTGTGCAAGTTCTCCTACTTAGAAAGATGAGATAGGTCTGTAATTTTCATCATAGTTACACTTCAACTATGAGAGACAAAATGAGAAAAAAAAAAATCCAGGAAATCACATTGTAGGATTTTTAAAGAATTTATTTGTAAATTAAGGTGGAAAATAAGTATTTGGTCAATAACAAAAGTTCAACTCAATACTTTGTAACATAACCTTTGTTGGCAATGACAGAGGTCAAACATTTCCTGTAAGTCTTCACCAGGTTTGCACACACTGTAGCTGGTATTTTGACCCATTCCTCCATGTAGCTCTCCTCTGGAGCAGTGATGTTTTGGGGCTGTCACTGGGCAACATGGACTTTCAACTCCCTTAACAAATTTTCTATGGGGTTGAGGTCTGGAGACTTGCTTGGTCACTCCAGGACCTTGAAATGCTTTTTTACGGAGCCATTCCTTCGTTGCCCGAGCAGTGTGTTTGGAATCATTGTCATGCTGGACGACCCAGCCACGTTGTAGCTTCAATGCTCTCACTGATGGAAGGAGGTTTTGGCTTAAAATCTCACAATACATTGCCCCGATCATTCTTCCCTTAACACGGATCAGTCATCCTGACCCCTTTGCAGAAAAACAGCCCCAAAGCATGATGTTTCCACCCCCATGCTTCACAGTAGGTATGGTGTTCTTGAAATGCAACTCAGCATTCTTCTTCCTCCAAACATGAGCTGAGTTTTTACCAAAAAGTTCTATTTTGGTTTCATTTGACCACATGATATTCTCCCAATCCTCTTCTGGATCATCCATTTGCTCTCTGGCAAACTTCAGACGGGCCTGGACATGTACTGGCTTAAGCAGGGGGACACGCCTGGCACTGCAGGATTTGAGTCCCTCTGTGTGTAGTGTGTAGCCTTTGTTTCTTTGGTCCCAGCTCTCTGCGGGCCATTCATCAGGTCCCTCCGTGTAGTTCTGGGATTTTTGCTCACCGTTCTCATGATCATTTTGATCCCACGGGATGAGATCTTGCATGGAGCCCCAGATTGAGGGAGATTATCAATGGTCTTGTATGTCTTCCATTTTCTTACAGTTGATCCCACAGTTAATTTATTCACACAAACCTGCTTGCCTATTGTATACTCAACAAAAATATAAACGCAACACTTTTGGTTTTGCTCCCATTTTGTATGAGATGAACTCAAAGTCAGTATCTGGTGTGACCACCATTTGCCTCATGCAGTGCAACACATCTCCTTCGCATCATCCATGAAGAGAACACCTCTCCAACGTGCCAAACACTAGCGAATGTGAGCATTTGCCCACTCAAGTCAGTTACAACGACGAACTGGAGTCAGGTCGAGACCCCGATGAGGACGATGAGCATGCAGATGAGCTTCCCTGAGACGGTTTCTGACAGTTTGTGCAGAAATTCTTTGGTTATGCAAACCGATTGTTCCAGCAGCTGTCCGAGTGGCTGGTCTCAGACGATCTTGGAGGTGAACATGCTGGATGTGGAGGTCCTGGGCTGGTGTGGTTACATGTGGTCTGCGGTTGTGAGGCTGGTTGGATGTACTGCCAAATTCTCTGAAACGCCTTTGGAGACGGCTTATGGTAGAGAAATGAACATTCAATACACGAGCAACAGCTCTGGTTGACATTCCTGCTGTCAGCATGCCAATTGCACGCTCCCTCAAATCTTGCAACATCTGTGGCATTGTGCTGTGTGATAAAACTGCACCTTTCAGAGTGGCCTTTTATTGTGGGCAGTCTAAGGCACACCTGTGCACTAATCATGGTGTCTAATCAGCATCTTGATATGGCACACCTGTGAGGTGGGATGGATTATCTCAGCAAAGAAGTGCTCACTATCACAGATTTAGACTGGTTTGTGAACAATATTTGAGGGAAATGGTGATATTGTGTATGTGGAAAAAGTTTTAGATCTTTGAGTTCATCTCATACAAAATGGGAGCAAAACAAAGTGTTGCGTTTATATTTTTGTTGAGTGTAGATTCACTCTTCCCAGCCTGGTGCAGGTCTACAATGTTCTTCCTGGTGTCCTTCAACAGCTCTTTGGTCTTGGCCATGGTTGAGTTTGGGGTCTGACTGTTTGAGGCTGTGGGCAGGTGTCTTTTATACAGATAACGAGTTCCAACAAATGCCATTAATACAGGTAACGAGTGGAGGACAGAAAAGCTTCTTAAAGAAGAAGTTACAGGTCTGTGAGAGCCAGAAATCTTGCTTGTTTGTGGGTGACCAAATACTTATTTTCCACCATAATTTACAAATAAATTGTTTTAAAATCCTACAATGTGATTTCCTGGATTTTTATTTTCTCATTTTGTCTCTCATAGTTGAAGTGTACCTATGATGAAAATTAAAGACCTCTCATCTTTCTAAGTAGCAGAACTTGCACAGTCAGGGACTGACTAAATACTTTTTTACCCCACTGTAGCATGGTGGTGGCAGCATCATGCTGTGGGGAACAAAGTATTAAACAAAGGGTATGAATACTTATGTACATGTGATTTTAGTTTTTTTTTATTTTTAATAAATTTGGAAAAAACAAAACTTTTCATGTCATTATGGGGTGGTGTGTGTGTGTGTATATATATATATATATACATACACACACACACACACAGTGGTGGTCACAGATCCGCTAACCAATAATTTTCGAAGCTAATGTATCATTATCAGATTAGCTTTTCAGGTAACTTTGAAAACCATCAGCAGACTGATTAGCTTCCGATAAATTTTGGACCACTAACCTATTATTGCAGGCGTGGTGAACAAAGCTTAACAGTTACAAATGCTTACTAAGTCTGAAATCAAAGATTTGAGTACCTACCTGTTAAATGTTTTGTAGTAGATGCACAGCTCTATTCTCTGCAAACAGAGGAGAGCTGGTTCCAGGAGAAACTCCTCTATCCTCTGCAGACAAAGGAGAACTGATCACAGAAAAGAAAAGCTCATTTCTTTTGACCCCATACGGATGTGCCGGCAATATCACCCAAATCATCCAGAGGCATACATTTTTAACTTATGGTTAAAATTTTAAGTTATTTTTTAAAAATTTTAAGTTATTTAAATTAACCTCACGCCTGAAGTTTTTATAAAGTGAAAATATCAGATATATGTTGTAGTTTTAAAGTAATGCACTAATTTCAAAGGTTTTAGTTGTGGACATTGTGTCTTCACAAAATGCATTATGGGTAACCTCAGTACATTCACGACAGAAGAAAAGCATTTGCGATGCTCTGATCAGGCTCCACACGGACAACAGCATTAAACTCTTTGTATATTGTGCCTAAAACTCTCATGAATATATTCTCTGGGTTTATAGATGTTGTTATTGTTTGTTTTATATAAAAATGCCAGAAGAAGCTCAGGTTGCTTCTCCATTATTTTCAATTGGAATCGTGAGCTGCTTCATGTTCTTTAACATCTTGCTTTTGTCAAACACTGACTGTCCTCTTTGTTCCAGAGTAATATATATAAAATGTCTGAAATTCAGTTTGCGTTTATTAAATTCCACACATCTTAAACATAGCAGACACGGACAGATTATTTATTTGGAATAATAAATAACACAACGGAGACACCGGATTGTTGAACAACTGAAGTCGTACATCAAGCAAGAATGGGAAAGAATTCCACCTACAAAGCTTCAACGATTAGTGTCCTAAGTTCCCGAAGGCTTATTGAGTGTTGTTTGAAGGAAAGGTGATGTAATACAGTGTTAAACATACCAATGTCTGCATTTTTTTAAATGTGTTGCAGCCATTTTAAAATGAGCAAATATTTGCACAAAAACAATAAAGTTTATCAGTTTGAACATTAAATATCTTTGTGGTGTATTCAACTGAATATAGGTTGAAGAGGATTTGCAAATCATTGTATTCTGTTTTACATTTTATACAATGTCCCAACTTCATTGGAACTGGGGTTGTAATTACTGTATGTGTGTATGTATAATATATAATGATTTACCAAAGGTGCTGGTCAAATTGGACAGCAATGGAACAAAACTTCAGTTTCTTTGGAGTTAAAATCTGAAATAACATTTCAACATTCTAACTGCCATCAGAAACTCTGTGTGATAAAAGCAAATTTTAAAATGTAACAGATCTTTTTGGATGGAGATTTACTAACTTAATTCTGTGGATACACAGTTCCTTATCAGCCTCGAAAGCATTACCTCACTGCATATTTCATAGAACAAAGGCATTTCAACATGGGAAACACAGAGAGAGGGGGAGTGTCACCCTGGATGGGAAAACTTTGTTGGAAGTCACTGAGGAATTATTGAGGGCTAGATGACAGCTCTTTTCTCTCCTTTTTTCTGCACTGCCCGGAGTCTCTCTACACCAGTTTCAACTCATAATTTTGTCCCAATGGATTTCAGACATTTTTATTCAAGGCACTGTTACTGTTTTACAAGTTACGTTTTAAAACCTCATAATAAAACATTGTGAGTAATTAAGACTGAGTGCTCCATTTGTAAGAAATACTTAAAAGTTTTGGAAGTAAGCCATAAAGGTCAATACGACGGCCGTACTAGGATTTAAAACTCCACTATATATTTAAAAAAAAACAAAATACTAGCAACTTGCTGGTTTAATTGCCAGTACATAAGTAGTACAAAACGTGAACAAATATGGCCAGTTCTGGATATTTTTTGATTTAACTGGTTTCTGTTACCTCTGTGCTAATCTCAGAAGATACATAGTTCTAGTGAGCTGGTTTAGGGTTTATGTGAGGGTTTTTGTCATTAAATTGGTCTAAAACTAAAATTATGTGATTTGGAAATTATAAATGGGATGTACAAATACAGTTAAATATACTACGCTCAACAAAAATATAAACGCAACACTATCACAGATTTAGACTGGTTTGTGAACAATATTTGAGGGAAATGGTGATATTGTGTATGTGGAAAAAGTTTTAGATCTTTGAGTTCATCTCATACAAAATGGGAGCAAAACCAAAAGTGATGCGTTTATATTTTTGTTGAGTATAAATATAGATTGTGTCAAGGAGAATAAGTTGTTAGGTGTGACTATTGATGATATAATTAACTGGAAAGCTCATATTCAATGTATCCAAAAGAAAGTTTCTGAAAGTATTGCAGTATTAAATAAGGCAAAGTACATTCTTGATGGTAAATCACTACTTACTGTGCTGAAGTTTTGGGTAATAACTATTAAACTACATTACAATCATTATTCATCCTTCAAAAAAGAGCATTAAGAATAATTCACAATTCAGGGTTTCGGGATCATACCAATCCGTTGTTTATTAAAAAAAGATGAAAACTTTATGATGTGATTTCGTTTAAGACTGGTCAGTTGATGCATGAAGCCAAAAATAAACTATTACCTTTCAGAATTCTAGAATTTTTTACGCAGAGAGAAGGAATGTATAACTTAAGGGGTTCCTGTTATTTTAAAATTGCTGGTGCTAGGGTGACTAGGAGGTGCTTTTGCGTCTCCATTTGTGGCTAAAAAAATGGAATAATTTACCGGAGAAACTTAAGTGATATCCAGATATCAACCGGTTCAAATATTTATACAAAGAAATGGTATTTTCTAGATATGTATTAGATGTATGTGGTTGAGTTGTGTTATATGCAGTGATGCCGGTAACCCGTTACTCAGTAACGCGTTACTCTAATCTGACCACTTTTTTTAGTAACGAGTAATCTAACGCGTTAATCTTTCCAAATCAGTAATCAGATTAAAGTTACTTCTCCAAGTCACTGTGCATTACTATTATTTTTGCATTATGGGTCGATAGCAGCATTAAACTTGGTCTGTGGGTAGGAGGTCGGGGTTCGACTGAACTGCCCACTTTAAGCGAGCTGTGAGCTTTTCATCCGCGGTTTTCTGCAACAGGTACGACTCGTCCTCACCTCTTACAGCACACCTGCACTGAGCTTTACAAAGACATTTTTGTTTTTTTTCCCTCCGAGCCGCTCCGTATCTGCTGTTAAAAACAGCTGATCCTCAGCGACGTGTCAACAACTAACACTATTTTCCACTCAAATGCACCTAAACTCTCTTTCTGAGGACCACATGATGTGAAAACGCAATAAAACTTTCTTACCTGTAAATCTGGTCATGTTTTCTGCATATAATCCATTCTTTGTGCTCAAACGCCAAAGCAGGGAAGAATCCAGATGGAATGGGGACGTGGGGCAGGGATGTGCTCCCCCCCACAACACCCCTAGATTAAAAGGGTGAAGCCTTTTTTTTTTTACTACAACTACTACTACTTAAAATAATTTCGACAAGTAAAATGTTTAGAGATAATTTAAATGTTAGAAAAATGTTAGAATGAATTTAATAGTTACATTTATAAACAATGTAGGTTAGAAATTGCAAGTTTTACTGTTACAGTGCTGTCAGCAGTTAAATATAAGGTCAAGAAAGAGGTCTTTATTTTACTTTTTATAAAACAAGTATTTATTTTCATTGAAGCCAAGAAAGGGTGACTATAAAGTGAGTTTTGGCAAAAGAAATATCATTGTCATGTTGAGGTGGCAGAGGGTTGTTGTCGGCAGCTGGGGAAAGTAACTAAAAAAGTAACTAGTAATCTAACTTAGTTACTTTTCCAATTGAGTAATCAATCAATCAACTTTTTTCTTATATAGCGCCAAATCACAACAAACAGTTGCCCCAAGGCGCTCCATATTGTAAGGCAAGGCCATACAATAATTATGAAAAAACCCCAACGGTCAAAATGACCCCCTATGAGCAAGCACTTGGCCACAGTGGGAAGGAAAAACTCCCTTTTAACAGGAAGAAACCTCCAGCAGAACCAGGCTCAGGGAGGGGCAGTCTTCTGCTGAGACTGGTTGGGGCTGAGGGAAAGAACCAGGAAAAAGACATGCCGTGAAGGGGGGCAGAGATCGATCACTAATGATTAAATGCAGAGTGATGCATACAGAGCAAAAAGAGAAAGAAACAGTGCATCATGGGAACCCCCCCACAGTCTACGTCTAAAGCAGCATAACCAAGGGATGGTCCAGGGTCACCCGATCCAGCCCTAACTATAAGCCTTAGCAAAAAGGAAAGTTTTAAGCCTAATCTTAAAAGTAGAGAGGGTATCTGTCTCCCTGATCTGAATTGGGAGCTGGTTCCACAGGAGAGGAGCCTGAAAGCTGAAGGCTCTGCCTCCCATTCTACTCTTACAAACCCTAGGAACTACAAGTAAGCCCGCAGTCTGAGAGCGAAGCGCTCTAATGGGGTAATATGGTACTACGAGGTCCCTAAGATAAGATGGGACCTGATTATTCAAAACCTTATAAGTAAGAAGAAGAATTTTAAATTCTATTCTAGAATTAACAGGAAGCCAATGAAGAAAGGCCAACACGGGTGAGATATGCTCTCTCCTGCTAGTCCCCGTCAGTACTCTAGCTGCAGCATTCTGAACCAACTGAAGGCTTTTTAGGGAACTTTTAGGACAACCTGATGATAATAATGAATTACAATAGTCCAGCCTAGAGGAAATAAGTGCATGAATTAGTTTTTCAGCATCACTCTGAGACAAGACCTTCCTGATTTTAGAGATATTGCGTAAATGCAAAAAGGCAGTCCTACATATTTGTTTAATATGCGCTTTGAATGACATATCCTGATCAAAAATGACTCCAATATTTCTCACAGTATTACTAGAGATCAGGGAAATGCCATCCAGAGTAACGATCTGGTTAGACACCATGCTTATAAGATTTGTGGGGCCAAGTACAATAACTTCAGTTTTATCTGAGTTTAAAAGCAGGAAATTAGAGGTCATCCATGTCTTTGTCTGTAAGACAATCCTGCAGTTTAGCTAATTGGTGTGTATCCTCTGGCTTCATGGATAGATAAAGCTGGGTATCATTTGCGTAACAATGAAAATTTAAGCAATACCGTCTAATAATACTGCCTAAGGGAAGCATGTATAAAGTGAATAAAATTGGTCCTAGCACAGAACCTTGTGGAACTCCATAATTAACTTTAGTCTGTGAAGAAGATTCCCCATTTACATGAACAAACTGTAATCTATTAGACAAATATGATTCAAACCACCGCAGCGCAGTGCCTTTAATACCTATGACATGCTCTAATCTCTGTAATAAAATTTTATGGTCAACAGTATCAAAAGCAGCACTGAGGTCTAACAGAACAAGCACAGAGATGAGTCCACTGTCCGAGGCCATAAGAAGATCATTTGTAACCTTCACTAATGCTGTTTCTGTACTATGATGAATTCTAAAACCTGACTGAAACTCTTCAAATAGACCATTCCTCTGCAGGTGATCAGTTAGCTGTCTTACAACTACCCTCTCAAGAATCTTTGAGAGAAAAGGAAGGTTGGAGATTGGCCTATAATTAGCTAAGATAGCTGGGTCAAGTGATGGCTTTTTAAGTAATGGTTTAATTACTGCCACCTTAAAGGCCTGTGGTACATAACCAACTAACAAAGATAGATTGATCATATTAAAGATTGAAGCATTAAATAATGGTAGGACTTCCTTGAGCAGCCTGGCAGGAATGGGGTCTAATAAGCATGTTGATGGTTTGGATTAAGTAACTAATGAAAATAACTCAGACATAACAATTGGAGAGAAAGAGTCTAACCAAATACCGGCATCACTGAAAGCAGCCAAAGATAACGATACATCTTTGGGATGGTTATGAGTAATTTTTTCTCTAATAGTCAAAATTTTGTTAGCAAAGAAAGTCATGAAGTCATTACTAGTTAAAGTTAATGGAATACTCAGCTCAATAGAGCTTTACGGAGGGCTTTTTTATAGAGCAACAAACTCTTTTTCCAGGCTAAATGAAGATCTTATAAATTAGTGAGACGCCATTTCCTCTCCAACTTACGGGTTATCTGCTTTAAGCTATGAGTTTGTGAGTTATACCACGGAGTCAGACACTTCTGATTTAAAGCTCTCTTTTTCAGAGGAGCTACAGCATCCAAAGTTGTCTTCAATGAGGATGTAAAACTACTGACGAGATACTCTAACTCCCTTACAGAGTTTAGGTAGCTACTCTGCTCTGTGTTGATATATGACATTAGAGAACATAAAGAAGGAATCATATCCTTAAACCTAGTTACAGCGCTTTCTGAAAGACTTCTAGTGTAATGAAACTTATTCCCCACTGCAGGGTAGTCCATCAGGGTAAATGTAAATGTTATTAAGAAATGATCAGACAGAAGGGAGTTTTCAGGGAATACTGTTAAGTCTTCTATTTCCATACCATAAGTCAGAACAAGATCTAAAATATGATTAAAGTGGTGGGTGGACTCATTTACTTTTTGAGCAAAGCCGATAGAGTCTAATAATAGATTAAATGCAGTGTTGAGGCCGTCATTCTCAGCATCTGTGTGGATGTTAAAATCGCCCACTATAATTATCTTATCTGAGCTAAGCACTAAGTCAGACAAAAGGTCTGAAAATTCACAGAGAAACTCACAGTAACGACCAGGTGGACGATAGATAATAACAAATAAAACTGGTTTTTGGGACTTCCAATTTGGATGGACAAGACTAAGAGACAAGCTTTCAAATGAATTAAAGCTCTGTCTAGGTTTTTGATTAATTAATAAGCTGGAATGGAAGATTGCTGAGAATCCTCCGCCCCGGCCCGTGCTACGAGCATTCTGACAGTTAGTGTGACTCGGGGGTGTTGACTCATTTAAACTAACATATTCATCCTGCTGTAACCAGGTTTCTGTTAGGCAGAATAAAAAAATACGTTGATCAATTATTATATCATTTACCCAACAGGGACTTAGAAGAGAGAGACCTAATGTTTAATAGACCACATTTAACTGTTTTAGTCTGTGGTGCAATTGAAGGTGCTATATTATTTTTTCTTTTTGAATTTTTATGCTTAAATAGATTTTTGCTGGTTATTGGTGGTCTGGGAGCAGGCACCGTCTCTACGGGGATGGGGTAATGAGGGGATGGCAGGGGGAGAGAAGCTGCAGAGAGGTGTATAAGACCACAGCTCTGCCTCCTGGTCCCAACGCTGGACAGTCACAGTTTGGAGGATCCAAGAAAATTGGCCAGATTTCTAGAAATGAGAGCTGCTCCATCTAAAGTGGGATGGATGCCGTCTCTCCTAACAAGACCAGGTTTTCCCCAGAAGCTTTGCCAATTATCAATGAAGCCCACCTCATTTTTTGGACACCACTCAGACAGCCAGCAATTCAAGGAGAACATGCGGCTAAACATGTCACTCCCGGTCTGATTGGGGAGGGGCCCAGAGAAAACAACAGAGTCCGACATTGTTTTTGCAAAGTTACACACCGATTTAATGTTAATTTTAGTGACCTCTGATTGGCGCAACTGAGTGTCATTACTGCCGACATGAATTACAATCTTACCAAATTTACGCTTAGCCTTAGCCAGCAATTTCAAATGTCCTTCGATGTCGCCTGCTCTGGCCCCCGGAAGACAATTGACAATGGTTGCTGGTGTCGCTAACTTCACATTTCTCAAAACAGAGTCGCCAATAACCAGAGTTTGATCCTCGGCGAGTGTATCGTCGAGTGGGGAAAAACGGTTAGAGATGCGAACGGGTTGACGGTGTACACGGGGCTTCTGTTTAGGGCTACGCTTCCTCCTCACAGTCACCCAGTCAGCCTGCTTTCCCGACTGCACGGGATCTGCCAGGGGGGAACTAACGGCGGCTAAGCTACCTTGGTCCGCACTGACTACAGGGGCCTGGCTAGCTGTAGAATTTTCCACGGTGCGGAGCCGAGTCTCCAATTCGCCCAGCCTGGCCTCCAAAGCTACGAATAAGCTGCACTTATTACAAGTACCGTTACTGCTAAAGGAGGCCGAGGAATAACTAAACATTTCACACCCAGAGCAGAAAAGTACGGGAGAGACGGGAGAAGCCGCCATGCTAAATCGGCTAAGAGCTAGTAGCTACGCAACCTAGCGGATTCCTAAAAACACACAAAGTGAATAATGTGTAAATAATTTAAAGGTGATTCAGCAGAAGGAGTGCCCCAATCAAGGCACCAAACAGGCCATGAAGCAGCACAGGCAACGCACGACAACGGTGCTAAAATAAAATAAAAAAAATAAATAAATAAAAACGAAAGCGTTAGCAAGCTAGTTAGCTTGCCAACGCTGATGAAAGTTAGCTGATAAAAGTGCTCCGTCGCGATGTTTCGACCGTTAGAGGTCTTCCTTAGGCGTTGGAGCACAGTAAAAAAGTAAAAAAGTCTTGAAAAAGACTGTTAGTTCAAGTCCAAAGCAGCAGGTAGCAGTCTCTGTGTAAACAGTCCCAACAGAGAGCCAAAATTCTGATGCAATCTCACTCCGAAGACCAAGTCAGCAAAGTCCACCTGTTGGCAACTGTTGGATGCCAACAGGAAGCACATGAACGTCCTTTGATGTGATTAGGTGTTTACAGTCTGTGACATTTTTCAGTAAAGTACCTCTACTGGTGGTTGGCTCTCACTGCGGTATTGTATCACTTCCTGTTCCGGAGCACAGCGGTGTTTTTCTGTATCTGTTAGCTGTTTAATCTGCGCAGTTAGATTGATCTAGTTATCTAGATTACGATTTGTTTCCCAGTGTAATCTTTACGTGCCTTAACTAAAGCACTCCTTCTGCTGAATCACCTCTAAATTATTTACACATTATTCACTTTGTGTGTTTTTAGGAATCCGCTAGCTTAGCGTAGCTACTAGCTCTTAGCCGATTTAGCATGGCGGCTTCTCCTGTCTCTCCCGCACTTTTCTGCTCTGGGTGTGAAATGTTTAGTTATTCCTCGGCCTCCTTTAGCAGTAACGGTACTTGTAATAAGTGTATCTTATTCGTAGCTTTGGAGGCCAGGCTGGGCTAATTGGAGACTCGGCTCCGCACGGTGGAAAATTCTACAGCTAGCCAGGCCCCTGTAGTCGGTGCGGACCAAGGTCGCTTAGCCGCCGTTAGTTACCCCCTGGCAGATCCCGAGCAGCCGGGAAAGCAGGCTGACTGGGTGACTGTGAGGAGGAAGCGTAGTTCTAAACAGAAGCCCCGTGTACACCGCCAACCCGTTCACATCTCTAACCGTTTTTCCCCACTCGACGACACACCCACCGAGGATCAAACTCTGGTTATTGGTGACTCTGTTTTGCGAAATGTGAAGTTAGCGACACCAGCAACCATAGTCAATTGTCTTCCGGGGGCCAGAGCAGGCGACATTGAAGGAAATTTGAAACTGCTGGCTAAGGCTAAGCGTAAATTTGGTAAGATTGTAATTCACGTCGGCAGTAATGACACCCGGTTACGCCAATCGGAGGTCACTAAAATTAACATTAAATTGGTGTGTAACTTTGCAAAAACAATGTCGGACTCTGTAGTTTTCTCTGGGCCCCTCCCCAATCAGACCAGGAGTGACATGTTTAGCCGCATGTTCTCCTTGAATTGCTGGCTGTCTGAGTGGTGTCCAAAAAATGAGGTGGGCTTCATAGATATTGGCAAAGCTTCTGGGGAAAACCTGGTCTTGTTAGGAGAGACGGCATCCATCCCACTTTGGATGGAGCAGCTCTCATTTCTAGAAATCTGGCCAATTTTCTTAAATCCTCCAAACCGTGACTATCCAGGGTTGGGACCAGGAAGCAGAGTTGTAGTCTTACACACCTCTCTGCAGCTTCTCTCCCCCTGCCATCCCCTCATTACCCCATCCCCGTAGAGACGGTGCCTGCTCCCAGACTACCAATAACCAGCAAAAATCTATTTAAGCATAAAAATTCAAAAAGAAAAAATAATATAGCACCTTCAACTGCACCACAGACTAAAACAGTTAAATGTGGTCTATTAAACATTAGGTCTCTCTCTTCTAAGTCCCTGTTGGTAAATGATATAATAATTGATCAACATATTGATTTATTCTGCCTTACAGAAACCTGGTTACAGCAGGATGAATATGTTAGTTTAAATGAGTCAACACCCCCGAGTCACACTAACTGTCAGAATGCTCGTAGCACGGGCCGGGGCGGAGGATTAGCAGCAATCTTCCATTCCAGCTTATTAATTAATCAAAAACCCAGACAGAGCTTTAATTCATTTGAAAGCTTGACTCTTAGTCTTGTCCATCCAAATTGGAAGTCCCAAAAACCAGTTTTATTTGTTATTATCCATCGTCCACCTGGTCGTTACTGTGAGTTTCTCTGTGAATTTTCAGACCTTTTGTCTGACTTAGTGCTTAGCTCAGATAAGATAATTATAGTGGGCGATTTTAACATCCACACAGATGCTGAGAATGACAGCCTCAACACTGCATTTAATCCATTATTAGACTCTATTGGCTTTGCTCAAAAAGTAAATGAGTCCACCCACCACTTTAATCATATCTTAGATCTTGTTCTGACTTATGGAATGGAAATAGAAGACTTAACAGTATTCCCTGAAAACTCCCTTCTGTCTGATCATTTCTTAATAACATTTACATTTACTCTGATGGACTACCCAGCAGTGGGGAATAAGTTTCATTACACTACAAGTCTTTCAGAAAGCGCTGTAACTAGGTTTAAGGATATGATTCCTTCTTTATGTTCTCTAATGCCATATACCAACACAGTGCAGAGTAGCTACCTAAACTCTGTAAGGGAGATAGAGTATCTCGTCAATAGTTTTACATCCTCATTGAAGACAACTTTGGATGCTGTAGCTCCTCTAAAAAAGAGAGCTTTAAATCAGAAGTGCCTGACTCCGTGGTATAACTCACAAACTCGTAGCTTACAGCAGATAACCCATAAGTTGGAGAGGAAATGGCGTCTCACTAACTTAGAAGATCTTCACTTAGCCTGGAAAAAGAGTCTGTTGCTCTATAAAAAAGCCCTCCGTAAAGCTAGGACATCTTTCTACTCATCACTAATTGAAGAAAATAAGAACAACCCCAGGTTTCTTTTCAGCACTGTAGCCAGGCTGACAGAGTCAGAGCTCTATTGAGCTGAGTATTCCATTAACTTTAACTAGTAATGACTTCATGACTTTCTTTGCTAACAAAATTTTAACTATTAGAGAAAAAATTACTCATAACCATCCCAAAGACGTATCGTTATCTTTGGCTGCTTTCAGTGATGCCGGTATTTGGTTAGACTCTTTCTCTCCGATTGTTCTGTCTGAGTTATTTTCATTAGTTACTTCATCCAAACCATCAACATGTTTATTAGACCCCATTCCTACCAGGCTGCTCAAGGAAGCCCTACCATTATTTAATGCTTCGATCTTAAATATGATCAGTCTATCTTTGTTAGTTGGCTATGTACCACAGGCTTTTAAGGTGGCAGTAATTAAACCATTACTTAAAAAGCCATCACTTGACCCAGCTATCTTAGCTAATTATAGGCCAATCTCCAACCTTCCTTTTCTCTCAAAAATTCTTGAAAGGGTAGTTGTAAAACAGCTAACTGATCATCTGCAGAGGAATGGTCTATTTGAAGAGTTTCAGTCAGGTTTTAGAATTCATCATAGTACAGAAACAGCATTAGTGAAGGTTACAAATGATCTTCTTATGGCCTCGGACAGTGGACTCATCTCTGTGCTTGTTCTGTTAGACCTCAGTGCTGCTTTTGATACTGTTGACCATAAAATTTTATTACAGAGATTAGAGCATGCCATAGGTATTAAAGGCACTGCGCTGCGGTGGTTTGAATCATATTTGTCTAATAGATTACAATTTGTTCATGTAAATGGGGAATCTTCTTCACAGACTAAAGTTAATTATGGAGTTCCACAAGGTTCTGTGCTAGGACCAATTTTATTCACTTTATACATGCTTCCCTTAGGCAGTATTATTAGACGGTATTGCTTAAATTTTCATTGTTACGCAGATGATACCCAGCTTTATCTATCCATGAAGCCAGAGGACACACACCAATTAGCTAAACTGCAGGATTGTCTTACAGACATAAAGACATGGATGACCTCTAATTTCCTGCTTTTAAACTCAGATAAAACTGAAGTTATTGTACTTGGCCCCACAAATCTTAGAAACATGGTGTCTAACCAGATCCTTACTGTGGATGGCATTACCCTGACCTCTAGTAATACTGTGAGAAATCTCGGAGTCATTTTTGATCAGGATATGTCATTCAAAGCGCATATTAAACAAATATGTAGGACTGCTTTTTTGCATTTACGCAATATCTCTAAAATCAGAAAGGTCTTGTCTCAGAGTGATGCTGAAAAACTAATTCATGCATTTATTTCCTCTAGGCTGGACTATTGTAATTCATTATTATCAGGTTGTCCTAAAAGTTCCCTAAAAAGCCTTCAGTTAATTCAAAATGCTGCAGCTAGAGTACTGACGGGGACTAGAAGGAGAGAGCATATCTCACCCATATTGGCCTCTCTTCATTGGCTTCCTGTTAATTCTAGAATAGAATTTAAAATTCTTCTTGTTACTTATAAGGTTTTGAATAATCAGGTCCCATCTTATCTTAGGGACCTCGTAGTACCATATCACCCCAATAGAGCGCTTCGCTCTCAGACTGCAGGCTTACTTGTAGTTCCTAGGGTTTGTAAGAGTAGAATGGGAGGCAGAGCCTTCAGCTTTCAGGCTCCTCTCCTGTGGAACTAGCTCCCAATTCAGATCAGGGAGACAGACACCCTCTCTACTTTTAATATTAGGCTTAAAACTTTCCTTTTTGCTAAAGCTTATAGTTAGGGCTGGATCAGGTGACCCTGAACCATCCCTTAGATATGCTGCTATAGACGTAGACTGCTGGGGGGTTCCCTTGATGCACTGTTTCTTTCTCTTTTTGCTCTGTATGCACCACTCTGCATTTAATCATTAGTGATCGATCTCTGCTCCCCTCCACAGCATGTCTTTTTCCTGGTTCTCTCCCTCAGCTCCAACCAGTCTCAGCAGAAGACTGCCCCTCCCTGAGCCTGGTTCTGCTGGAGGTTTCTTCCTGTTAAAAGGGAGTTTTTCCTTCCCACTGTAGCCAAGTGCTTGCTCACAGGGGGTCGTTTTGACCGTTGGGGTTTTACATAATTATTGTATGGCCTTGCCTTACAATATAAAGCGCCTTGGGGCAACTGTTTGTTGTGATTTGGCGCTATATAAAAAATTGATTGATTGATTAAAGTAACTAAGTTACTTTTCCAATTGAGTAATCAGTAATTGGATTACTTTTTCAAAGTAACGGTGGCAACACTGGTTATATGTAGATGCTGTTATACTAGAATCTTTGTTGTTAGTTGTGTTTTTTTGGGGTGCTGTCTGGAGAAATATTTGACTTCTTTTATCTGTAGCTATGTGCTGTTGTTCAGATTGTGTTTGGATATAAACATCTATGATCAGGCATCTATGCCTGGTTTGATTCAACTTTATACAGGGGTGTAGGCGTTGATAAGCGTTGCTTCTGCCTATGCCTTTAGACACCATGTATTTTATTTATTTTTTTCGCCTTTGACTTTTCTGTTATGGGTTTGGTTGTTTGTATACAAGTGAATTTCTGTTATGCATGGGTGTCTAATAAATTCAAATTCAATTCAGTTTAGTAAGTGAACTTGGTATTCATTTAAAATGATAAATGGACTGCATTTATATAGCGCTTTTCCATCTGCATCAGATGCTCAAAGCGCTTTACTTGATGCCATTACTGTTTCTGTTGTATATTAATGATATAGGTTTGGTTTCCAAATCTATGAGATGTATTTTGTTTGCTGATGATATCACTGTCTTTGGTAGTGGGGATCATTTGGGACAGTTCCTGGACATGATGGAGAGGGAACTACAAACATTTAACTACTGGTTTGATTCAAATAAATTAGCACTTCATTTGGTAAAAGAAAATGTATTATATTCTGAAATAAGCCCAGGAACTTAAGTAGAAACTTATTACTGAATGATGCTGAAATTGAAATCGTAACCGAAACCAAGTTTCGTGGAGTTTTTATCGATGACAAATTAAATTGGAAAACTCATAAATTATGTTAAATCCAAAATCTCAAAAGTCATTGCAATTCTGTACAAACCACAATACTTCCTCTCCCAGCATTCGTTGGTTACGCTGTCTCATTCATTACTTGCCTCATACATGACCTACTGGATTGAGGTTTGGGGAAACACATGTAAAACAAATACAAACCCAATATTTCTGTTACAAAAGAAAGCTATGAGTTATAAGTAAAAAATGATATTGTGAGCCAGCAAACCCACTGTTTGCTTGTTTATACATTTTGAAATTATGAGACTTATATTATGATACAGTTCATGTATAAAGTTAACAAACTCTTGCTTCAGCATGTCCATCTGAGAGGAACATTAGTATTTGACAGCTTAAAGATTCAAACTACTGTGTCTCTGTAAAAGGTGTTAAAATCTGGAATAACTGTTCAGATAGTAATAAATTATCTGGTACTTTGGCTGGCTTGAAAAGACTTTATAAAAACCAGTGGTGGGCACAGATAACCAAAAAATTAACTTTGATAACAGATAATAAGATAACTGAAAAGTTATCTTTGATAAAGATAAACTGATAAACCACCCAAAAATGTATCGGAAGTTACAGATCATCGATAACTTCCGGTGTTGTCTATGGGACATTTGCAGTTACTAAAGAACTGAAATTGATTTCTAACATGATCGCTGTTGAAAACATCAAAAGTGGTAAACGACCTAAAGAATAAGCAAGAATGTTTGACCATGCTGCCCCCTGCAGAAAGCAGCACAGACAAATCCTGAGAGACCCACAAAATCAACTCTTTACTAATCATAATCATCTTTCTTTCAACATCCTGCCCCTGCTGGAAGCTCTTGTTTACAACAACGCTCCCACCACAGAGGCACAGCGAGAGCAGCCATAAGGCCAGCTCCCTATCAATTTCAGCTCTCCAGTCAGGCGGAGGTCTTGAAAAATAAAGTCATACTAACTTGTGGTTTTTTTGAAAATACTGATAGAATAACTCCATTACTGTCAATTCTGTCATTTGTACAAAGTTAAAATATAACATATCTTTTAATGTTGAATAAGGCACTAATTCTGAGGTTTTGTAACAAACACAGACTGCAAAGCATTCTGGGTAAAAGTGCTAAACAGTGATTGGTTCAGTAATCCATTATGTAAACCAACACGTTAGTGTGACGTGTGTCGTGTGTTGGTTTAAAGATAAATGTGCTTTTGTAAAATATTCTATTTTTATTTGTAAAAACAGGCATTTTTACAGAGCCCTGGAAGTGTCATCGCAATTGCATGTTTTAAAACGTTTATGATGTAAAACGTGCACTCAATATTAGTAAGTAAATTTATTTATATAGTGCCTTTCACAGACATAAGGCCATGTACACATGTTGTCGGGTATTTGTAAAACCGAATATCTTACCCTTTCAGTTTGGGGAAAAAACTTCATCCACACTACGTCGTTTAAAAAAAATCCATCCACATCGAACCGTATAAATGTGTTGTAATTAGTCTGCCAAACCTTTGGGTGGCGGTACTGATTAAAATTCTATCCAATCAGGAGCCTTATTCTCTTGTCGTCACTTCCACAAAAACTAAAAACATGGCGCCAACCTCGTTCGTGTGGACCGATAAGGAGTCGGAATTACTTCTAACCGTAGTTTTAGAATACAAAGTTAACAAATATATTCACACAAAAAGTGCCTGGACAATGGACAATTCCAACACTTTGAGAGCAGCCATGTACCTAGACGTTTAATACTGCCATGAACACTCCTGGCCAGTAGATGGCAGTAGCGGCCTTGAAAAAATGTCAAACAAAATTCCAGATAATCCGTGTCTGCTACATTTAAGATGCGTGGAATTTAACAAACGCAAATATATTGTTTCTATGTAGGCTCTCAGTTGTCCAGGTGGTTTCCATAGTAGAGAAGCTTGAATCTTCGACTGGACTGGGTTGCTTGACGCAAGGACGTTTCGCTTCAAATCGCAGAAGCTTCCTCAGCTAAAATTGTTGCTCTGGAAGTCTGACTTCTATGTGACTCTTGTAGAGACGAATGGGAAACGCAAATACACTAACGTCTATAAACCCAGAAAATATATTCACGAGAGTTTTAGGCACTAGAGTTTAATTCTGTTATCTGTGGACCCTGAACAGAGTGTCTGAAATGCATTTGTCCTGTCGTGAACCTCTGAGATTACCTTATGCTACCCATAACCCCCCAGCAGTCTACGTCTATAGCAGCATAACTAAGGGATGGTTCAGGGTCACCTGATCCAGCCCTAACTATAAGCTTTAGCAAAAAGGAAAGTTTTAAGCCTAATCTTAAAAGTAGAGAGGGTGTCTGTCTCCCTGATCTGAATTGGGAGCTGGTTCCACAGGTGAGGAGCCTGAAAGCTGAAGGCTTTGCCTCCCATCCTACTCTTACAAACCCTAGGAACTACAAGTAAGCCTGCAGTCTGAGAGCGAAGCGCTCTATTGGGGTGATATGGTACTACGAGGTCCCTAAGATAAGATGGGACCTGATTATTCAAAACCTTATAAGTAAGAAGAAGAATTTTAAATTCTATTCTAGAATTAACAGGAAGCCAATGAAGAGAGGCCAATATGGGTGAGATATGCTCTCTCCTTCTAGTCCCCGTCAGTACTCTAGCTGCAGCATTTTGAATTAACTGAAGGCTTTTTAGGGAACTTTTAGGACAACCTGATAATAATGAATTACAATAGTCCAGCCTAGAGGAAATAAATGCATGAATTAGTTTTTCAGCATCACTCTGAGACAAGACCTTTCTGATTTTAGAGATATTGCGTAAATGCAAAAAAGCAGTCCTACATATTTGTTTAATATGCGCTTTGAATGACATATCCTGATCAAAAATGACTCCAAGATTTCTCACAGTATTACTAGAGGTCAGGGTAATGCCATCCAGAGTAAGGATCTGGTTAGACACCATGTTTCTAAGATTTGTGGGGCCAAGTACAATAACTTCAGTTTTATCTGAGTTTAAAAGCAGGAAATTAGAGGTCATCCATGTCTTTATGTCTGTAAGACAATCCTGCAGTTTAGCTAATTGGTGTGTGTCCTCTGGCTTCATGGATAGATAAAGCTGGGTATCATCTGCGTAACAATGAAAATTTAAGCAATACCGTCTAATAATACTGCCTAAGGGAAGCATGTATAAAGTGAATAAAATTGGTCCTAGCACAGAACCTTGTGGAACTCCATAATTAACTTTAGTCTGTGAAGAAGATTCCCCATTTACATCAACAAATTGTAATCTATTATACAAATATGATTCAAACCACCGCAGTGCAGTGCCTTTAATACCTATGGCATGCTCTAATCTCTGTAATAAAATTTTATGGTCAACAGTATCAAAAGCAGCACTGAGGTCTAACAGAACAAGCACAGAGATGAGTCCACTGTCCGAGGCCATAAGAAGATCATTTGTAACCTTCACTAATGCTGTTTCTGTACTATGATGAATTCTAAAACCTGACTGAAACTCTTCAAATAGACCATTCCTCTGCAGATGATCAGTTAGCTGTTTTACAACTACCCTTTCAAGAATTTTTGAGAGAAAAGGAAGGTTGGAGATTGGCCTATAATTAGCTAAGATAGCTGGGTCAAGTGATGGCTTTTTAAGTAATGGTTTAATTACTGCCACCTTAAAAGCCTGTGGTACATAGCCAACTAACAAAGATAGATTGATCAAATTTAAGATCGAAGCATTAAATAATGGTAGGGCTTCCTTGAGCAGCCTGGTAGGAATGGGGTCTAATAAACATGTTGATGGTTTGGATGAAGTAACTAATGAAAATAACTCAGACAGAACAATCGGAGAGAAAGAGTCTAACCAAATACCGGCATCACTGAAAGCAGCCAAAGATAACGATACGTCTTTGGGATGGTTATGAGTAATTTTTTCTCTAATAGTTAAAATTTTGTTAGCAAAGAAAGTCATGAAGTCATTACTAGTTAAAGTTAATGGAATACTCAGCTCAATAGAGCTCTGACTCTTTGTCAGCCTGGCTACAGTGCTGAAAAGAAACCTGGGGTTCTTATTTTCTTCAATTAGTGAAGAGTAGAAAGATGTCCTAGCTTTACGGAGGGCTTTTTTATAGAGCAACAGACTCTTTTTCCAGGCTAAGTGAAGATCTTCTAAATTAGTGATACGCCATTTCCTCTCCAACTTACGGGTTATCTGCTTTAAGCTACGAGTTTGTGAGTTATACCACGGAGTCAGACACTTCTGATTTAAAGCTCTCTTTTTCAGAGGAGCTACAGCATCCAAAGTTGTCTTCAATGAGGATGTAAAACTATTGACGAGATACTCTATCTCACTTACAGAGTTTAGGTAGCTACTCTGCACTGTGTTGGTATATGGCATTAGAGAACATAAAGAAGGAATCATATCCTTAAACCTAGTTACAGCGCTTTCTGAAAGACTTCTAGTGTAATGAAACTTATTCCCCACTGCTGGGTAGTCCATCAGAGTAAATGTAAATGTTATTAAGAAATGATCAGACAGAAGGGAGTTTTCAGGGAATACTGTTAAGTCTTCTATTTCCATACCATAAGTCAGAACAAGATCTAAGATATGATTAAAGTGGTGGGTGGACTCATTTACTTTTTGAGCAAAGCCAATAGAGTCTAATAATAGATTAAATGCAGTGTTGAGGCTGTCATTCTCAGCATCTGTGTGGATGTTAAAATCGCCCACTATAATTATCTTATCTGAGCTAAGCACTAAGTCAGACAAAAGGTCTGAAAATTCACAGAGAAACTCACAGTAACGACCAGGTGGACGATAGATAATAACAAATAAAACTGGTTTTTGGGACTTCCAATTTGGATGGACAAGACTAAGAGACAAGCTTTCAAATGAATTAAAGCTCTGTCTGGGTTTTTGATTAATTAATAAGCTGGAATGGAAGATTGCTGCTAATCCTCCGCCCCTGCCCGTGCTACGAGCATTCTGACAGTTAGTGTGACTCGGGGGTGTTGACTCATTTAAACTAACATATTCATCCTGCTGTAACCAGGTTTCTGTAAGGCAGAATAAATCAATATGTTGATCAATTATTATATCATTTACTAATAGGGACTTAGAAGAGAGAGACTTAATGTTTAACAGACCACATTTAACTGTTTTAGTCTGTGGTGCAGTTGAAGGTGCTATATTATTTTTTCTTTTTGAATTTTTATGCTTAAATAGATTTTTGCTGGGTATTGGTAGTCTGGGAGCAGGCACCGTCTCTACGGGGATGGGGTAATGAGGGGATGGCAGGGGGAGAGAAGCTGCAGAGAGGTGTGTAAGACTACAACTCTGCTTCCTGGTCCCAACCCTGGATAGTCACGGTTTGGAGGATTTAAGAAAATTGGCCAGATTTCTAGAAATGAGAGCTGCTCCATCCAAAGTGGGATGGATGCCGTCTCTCCTAACAAGACCAGGTTTTCCCCAGAAGCTTTGCCAATTATCTATGAAGCCCACCTCATTTTTTGGACACCACTCAGACAGCCAGCAATTCAAGGAGAACATGCTGCTAAACATGTCACTCCCGGTCTGATTGGGGAGGGGCCCAGAGAAAACTACAGAGTCCGACATTGTTTTTGCAAAGTTACACACTGATTTAATGTTAATTTTAGTGACCTCCGATTGGCGTAACCGGGTGTCATTACTGCCGACGTGAATTACAATCTTACCAAATTTACGCTTAGCCTTAGCCAGCAGTTTCAAATTTCCTTCAATGTCGCCTGCTCTGTCCCCCGGAAGACAATTGACTATGGTTGCTGGTGTCGCTAACTTCACATTTCTCAAAACAGAGTCGCCAATAACCAGAGTTTGATCCTCGGCGGGTGTGTCGTCGAGTGGGGAAAAACGGTTAGAAATGTGAACGGGTTGGCGGTGTACACGGGGCTTCTGTTTAGGGCTACGCTTCCTCCTCACAGTCACCCAGTCGGCCTGCTTTCCCGGCTGCTCGGGATCTGCCAGGGGGTAACTAACGGCGGCTAAGCTACCTTGGTCCGCACCGACTACAGGGGCCTGGCTAGCTGTAGAATTTTCCACGGTGCGGAGCCGAGTCTCCAATTCGCCCAGCCTGGCCTCCAAAGCTACGAATAAGCTACACTTATTACAAGTACCATTACTGCTAAAGGAGGCCGAGGAATAACTAAACATTTCACACCCAGAGCAGAAAAGTGCGGGAGAGACAGGAGAAGCCACCATGCTAAATCGGCTAAGAGCTAGTAGCTACGCTAAGCTAGCGGATTCCTAAAAACACGCAAAGTGAATAATGTGTAAATAATTTAGAGGTGATTCAGCAGAAGGAGTGCTTTAGTTAAGGCACGTAAAGATTACACTGGGAAACAAATCGTAATCTAGATAACTAGATCAATCTAACTGCACAGATTAAACAGCTAACAGATACAGAAAAACACCGCTGTGCTCCAGAACAGGAAGTGATACAATACCGCAGTGGGGGTTCCCATGATGCACTGTTTCTTTCTCTTTTTGCTCTGTATGCACCACTCTGCATTTAATCATTAGTGATCGATCTCTGCTCCCCTCCACAGCATGTCTTTTTCCTGGTTCTCTCCCTCAGCCCCAACCAGTCCCAGCAGAAGACTGCCCCTCCCTGAGCCTGGTTCTGCTGGAGGTTTCTTCCTGTTAAAAGGGAGTTTTTCCTTCCCACTGTAGCCAAGTTCTTGCTCACAGGGGGTCGTTTTGACCGTTGGGGTTTTACATAATTATTGTATGGCCTTGCCTTACAATATAAAGCGCCTTGGGGCAACTGTTTGTTGTGATTTGGCGCTATATAAAAAAAATTGATTGATTGATAATGCATTGCTGCCTGGCACAGCATGTGCTCACAAAACCTTAAAAATTAGCACATTACTTTCAAACGAAAACATATATCTGATATTTTCACTTTATAAACTTCAGACATGACAATCATTTTAAATAACTTGTCTGAAATGAGTGGTTAAAATTTGAACCATAAGTTAAACATGTATGCCTCTGGATGACTTGGTGACATTGCGATTATATTAGTATGGTGTTCAAAGAAATTACTTTTTTTTGGTCACCAGTCCTCCTTTGTTTATAAACGATAGAGTGGTTTCTGTTTGCAGAGCTTAGTTTAGTATGTTATCGGTCTAAAAGTTATCGGAAGGTAATTCATCAGATGGTCCGATGATGGTTTTTAAATTTATCTAAAAAGATAATCCGATAATGAAAACATTATCTTCGATAATTATCTGTTATTGGAAGTGTGCCCACCAGTGATAAAAACAACAATTACTTAATATACGTAGTACGAAAAATTAGGTTAACTGATTTTATTACTGTTCTGTTTTATTTGTGCATTATACTGCTGTTTGTTCTGCTGTTTTCAGATATTTTAGTTTACTGATTAATCTATATTGTCTCTGCTTGTCTGTCTTGTCCTTTTTTGGTATTTGTTGTCATTAGTGTACATAGCAACTGGTGAAAAGGGTGGGCATTTATAAGCTTTGCTTCAGCCTACACCCTTTCGGCCGCACAAAACTGGGAAACAGGTTTTGTTTTGTTTTATGAGAGATTTTTTTGTTAAGTATTTGTGTGTGTGCGCTGAATAAAAATTAATTCATTCAATGCCTCACATTCACCCTGGTGTCAGGCTGCTGCCATGCAAGGTGCCCTCTACACACCGGGAGCAACTAGAGGATAAAGTACTTTGCCCAAGAGCCCTTAGTGATTTTCCAGTCAGGCTGGGATTTGAACTGAGGATCCTCTGGTCTCAAGCCTAGCGCTTAACCACTAGGCCAACACCAACCGTAATTTAAGAATATTAAAGCAAATATATGTTGTAAGTAATAACAGCATTATGCAGTTTTAAAGTTTGGAGGAAAAGTGGTTTTGAGTTCATTTAGAGTTCTACAAGTTTGGCAGTGTTGCCATAGTTACTTTGAAAAGTTACTTTAAACAGTTACATTATAGTTACTTTATTAGCAGCTGCAGACAACTTGGCAGCAACTGCTGAATATAACTAATATAGTAACTAGTAATCTAACTTGTTTATTTTTTAGATTGAGTACTCAGAAAAGTAACTATTAGTTACACTGCAAAGGGCAAAGGACAACCCTTGTGCCCTTTCTCACTGGTTCTGTTCATTATTTTTATGGACAGGATTTCTAGGCGCAGCCAGGGTGTAGAGGGGGTCTGGTTTGGGAACCACAGAATCTCGTCTCTGCTGTTTGCGGACGATGTGGTTCTGTTGGCTTCGTCAAATCAGGACCTTCAGCGTGCACTGGGGCGGTTTGCAGCCGAGTGTGTAGCATCCGGGATGAAAATCAGCATCTCCAAATCCGAGGCCATGGTTCTCGACCGGAAAAAGGTGCTTTGCCCTCTTCAGGTTGGTGGAGTGTCCTTGCCTCAAGTGGAGGAGTTTAAGTATCTCGGGGTCTTGTTCATGAGTGAGGGACGGATGGAGCGTGAGATCGATAGATGGACCGGTGCAGCATCTGCAGTGATGCGGTCGCTGTATCGGACCGTCGTGGTGAAGAGAGAGCTGAGTAGGGGGCAAAGCGCTCGATTTACCGATCGATCTACGTTCCGATCCTCACCTATGGTCATGAGATTTGGCTCATGACCGAGAGAATGAGATCGCGAGTACAAGCGGCCAAGATGAGTTTCCTCCGCAGGGTGGCTGGGCACTCCCTTAGAGATAGGGTGAGGAGCTCGGTCACTCGGGAGGAGCTCGGAGTCGAGCCGCTGCTCCTCCACGTCGAAAGGAGTCAGTTGAGGTGGCTCGGGCATCTTTTCCGGATGCCCTCTGGACGCCTCGCTGGAGAGGTGTTCCGGGCACGTCCCACTGGGAGGAGGCCCCGGGGAAGATCCAGGACACGCTGGAGGGACTACGTCTCTCGGCTGGCTTGGGAACACCTTGGGGTACCCCCGGAGGAGCTGGGGGAGGTGTGTGTGGATCGGGAGGTCTGGGCGGCTTTGCTTGAGCTGCTGCTCCCGCGACCTGACTCCGGATAAAGCGGAAAAAAATGGATGGATGGATGGATAGTTACACTGCTGATTACTCAGTCTTAAGGGTAACCAAGTTAGAATACTAGTTACCTTAAACACCCTCAAACAACGTAACGGCCCAGTTGCAGCGTAACAGGCCGGTACGCTGTGAGAACCCTGGGCTTTGAGTACAGTTGGTTCTGCTGGAGGTTTCTTCCTGTTAAAAGGGAGTTTTTCCTTCCCACTGTCGCCAAGTGCTTGCTCATAGGGGGTCGTTTTGACCGTTGGGGTTTTTCTGTAATTATTGTATGGCTTTTGCCTTACAGTATAAAGCGCCTTGGGGCAACTGTTTGTGATTTGGCGCTATATAAATAAAATTGATTTGATCAGTTACTTTATTAGCAGCTGCCAACAACTTGAACTAATGAAATAACTGTAAAAAGTAACTAATAAAGTAACTTTTCAAAGTAACTGCAACAACACTGTCCTTTGGACAATCATGTATTCCTTGTTTGTCATTTTGTTGACAAAATAATTTTTTTTTATCATGATGTACTTGTTTAAGATGATTAGGGCACTCGCTTGCTTGTTGGTTGCAGCGTTTTACTGGAATATCGCCAAGGTTGTAAAAAGTGAACTGTTCTTAAAAGCTTGCTTTTGAAATTCTGCTTGACATTATGTGACTTTTTTGTATGCAGTGTATCAGTTTACATTGCGAGAGCTACATTTTGGGTTGCTGAACTTGTTGGCTCATCACTTATGCCAACCACCCTTTTCAGTTTTCAAATCCCGCAAAACCTTGGAGAGGTCACCGCACTGCAACATCTCAGTAACATTGAGAACTGCATTGAGACACTCTGATCGGGTATCAAGCATGGCACAAACCAGAGGGACACAAATGCAAGCTCGCAAGACTGATAAAGTTCAAATGGTTTAATAACAGGCAGGGGTTCGGTACACAGGTTGTCCAGCAGCGATGCAAAGGTAGCAAAAGGACAAGAGACTGAGACGTGGTACAAAAAACAGGCACAGGTCAAAAAACATGGTGTAAGAGCTATCAGAGGCAAGCCAAAGTCAAGGTCAAAAACAAGGCAGAGTCAAAATACTTACAGGCAAGAACAAAGCAAGGAATTGGGCTGGGAGGTGTACAGAGACAACAATCTGGCGGTGAGCTGTGAGACTGTGAGGGCTTAAATAACTGGTGGTGTAATCAGTGAAACAAGATGCAGGTGTCAGTGAAAGTTCTGGAAGGGGGCGTGACCGGGAAAGACAAAGATTGTGCATAGTGCAAGAAAGTGAAGGCAGGAAAACACAGAGTGGAGTGATGAAAGAGACAAAGACATGTGAGCGGGTGCAAGAATGGAAGTGGAAGAAAACACAGAGCAAACAGAGTCATAGTGACAGACGAGGACACAAGAGCTGGTGCAGGGGCAAACAAAGATGAGGCAAAAACAGAAACCATGGACAGATTAAAATACAATTATAACCAGGACAGAGCATGAACATGAGAACTGAAAACAAAACTGGACATAAAAGCATAACTGAAATCACAAAAGAGAAGAGCCAAAATAAACTACTGATAAACAGAGAATAAACAAACCCGATGACTACGGAATAATGCAATTAATGAAACAAGATAACTGATAAACAGAGTGCAATACATAACAAATGGAACATAATCAGATAAGAAACACTGACGATAAATAATAACAAAACCCTGTGACTAAAGCATAATATAATAAATGTGATAAACAATGAAACTAAGACTAAAGCAACTAAGGGACCAAGAGTGAAAGCAAATAATAAACAATAAAGCAAAACAAAATATGTGGCAAAGAAAAGATACACACAGAATAAATGAAACAAAAGCAAACAACATGAACATGACAATGATAATAAGATATGGCATAGAGGCTCAGAACATGGAAAAAAGGTCCAAAATCATAACAGCTGGCCCCAAAAGGGCCAGACCATGACATCGGGCTGCACTTCAACCGCTGCACACGGTTAACGCGGTTAACGCTGCACACCATTAACATCGCAACATAAAACTAGTTTTATATTTTGCCTAAAACCCTCGTGAATATATTCTCTGGGTTTATAGACGTTGTTATTGTGTTTGTTTTATGTAAAGATGCTAGAATCACAGGCTGTCTCTCCGTTATTTTCGATGGGAGCTGCTGTAAGCTACGCTCGCTTCCTGATCATGTCGTTCCTGGAGAAAGTGAAGTTTGCTCTTTAACGTCTTGATTATTGTTCTTTACAACACTGTTTGTCCTCTTTGATCCAGACTAATATTGTTTGTCCATTCGGCTGCTCCCGTTTTTGTGTTCGGGGTTGCCACAGCGGATACAGCCAGAGCCGCATTGATATTTGGCACAGGTTTTACGCCAGATGCCCTTCCTGACGCAACTCCAGTGTTACCTGGAGAAACACACACAGCCGCTGGTGTTCCAAAGAGGTCTCCCATCCAAGTACTAACCAGGTCCCGCACCGCTTCTGAGATCTGATGGGATCAGGCTTACACAGAGCAGATCGGCTGCTTGATCCAGACTAATATATATGTCTGAAATTCGGTTAGCGTTTATTAAATTCTACGCAGATTAAATGTAGCAGACACGGATTATTCATTATAATTGTTTTAGCAAGTTTTCAGTTTATCATGCATGTATTCTCTTATTAATGTGATGAAAAGCATAAAAAATTACATTTTTGTAGTATAATATTTATTTACAATTGTCATCATGTGGATTCTCTATGTTGTTTTGACTGCAGCAACTCTCTGGCACGAAATGGATTATGGGATACATTAAAACCCTGGACACGAAAATGATCAAATTTATTTTGTTGCAGTAGGTTTTGAATCAGTGTTAGGTCCCATTAGTTATGGTTTTATGTATGAATTCTTCCAGCATTTCCAGTGAATACATTTTAATATGACAATCTTTCTCTTTGAAGGACCTTTGGCAACATGCTGCTGTGTTAGAAACCAACACATCATCTGCTTTTGATTCTTCTTCTACTGTGGCTACTACATCCAACCCAGTGTCTGTCAGTTCCGAAACAATGCTGACCTCCACAATGACCATTGGCTCTGACCAATCATCTGCAGCTACTATAGCTTCAAATCAATCAGCATATAGCAATGCACCATCAAGCAAATCACCAAACAGCACCATGGCACCCAGTCAATCACGAACAAGGAATACACAATCCAGACAATTACTAACTAGTACAGCACCATCCAGCCAAACATCAACCAACACTGTACCAGTTAGCCAACCACTTACCAAGAATTCACTAAGCAGTGGAGCACCAACCAGTCAACCACCAGCCAAGAATGCACAGTCCAACACATCATCAACAATTACAGAACCATCCAGCAAAACGCCAACCAACACAGCAGCAGTTAGCCAGCTACCAAACAAGAGTTCACCATCCAGTCTATCATTAACCAGCAGAGCTCCAGCTAGTCAACCGCCAACCAAGAATGTACAGTCCAACACATCAACAATTACAGAACCATCCAGCAAAACACCAATCAACACAGCAGCAGTTAGCCAGCCACCAAACAAGAGTTCATCATCCAGTCAATCATTAACCAGTAGAGCTCCAGCTAGTCAACCGCCAACCAAGAATGTACAGTCCAACACATCAACAATTACAGAACCATCCAGCAAAACACCAATCAACACAGCAGCACTTAGCCAGCCACCAAACAAGAGTTCATCATCCAGTCAATCATTAACCAGTAGAGCTCCAGCTAGTCAACCGCCAACCAAGAATGTACAGTCCAACACATCATCAACAATTACAGAACCATCCAGCAAAACACCAATCAACACAGCAGCAGTTAGCCAGATACCAAACAAGAGTTCACCATCCATTCAATCATTAACCAGCAGAGCTCCAGCTAGTCAACCACCAACCAAGAATGTACAGTCCAACACATCATCAAGGAGTATAGAACCATCCAGCCAAACACAAACCAACACAGCAGCAGTTAGCCAGCCACCAAACAAGAGTTCACCATCCAGTCAATCATTAACCAGCAGAGCACAAGCTAGTCAACCACCAACCAAGAATGCACAGTCCAACACATCATCAACCAGTATCGAACCATCTAACAAAACACCAATCAGCACAGTGCCAGTTAGCGAGACACCAACTAGCACAGTGTTAACTCAGCAATCACCAACCAACACACTGTTAGCCACTCATCCAAAATCTTGGAATACGCCATCTGATCACTCACCAACTAGCAGATCACCACATAGCCAATATGCAAGCAAGACCTCCACATCTAGCCAATCATCAACCAACGTGGCCCCATCAAACCAACCACCAGCAAAGTCAATATCAATCAATATAGCCCAGTCTATTTATTCTCCAATGAACACAACACCAGCAAGCTGGTCACTGACCAAGACATTGACATCTAGCCAATCACTGACCAGCAAGTTACCAAATAGCCATTCTGAAATAATCAGCCAATCACCAACCAAAAAAGGACTGTCCAGCCAGTCATCATTAAGTATAGCACCAACTAGCCAATCATCAAAACAGGTGCAACTATCCAGCCAAACACTAAGAACAAGTAGTACTGCAAAACATGAACAGTCATCATCTAATGAAATTCCATCCAACCAGTCAGAAGATACCTCTCTGACAGCAAATCAACTTCTGCCTAGCTCAGTAAAAATAGGCAAATCACCAACCAGCTCTGACACATCAACCCAGTCACCAAGGAATAAAGCATCTCCTAACCAATCATCAAACACTTTGATACCAAGCAGTCTATCTCTAAACAGCTCAAAAACATCACATCAACAATTACCATCCAACTTTACAAGTAGCCAGTTAAATTCACCATCTAACCAATCGTGGGCCAGATCCTCACAATCAAAGCAAATACCATTGAGTTCATTGCTATCAGGAAATGCTGCCAGTAGAAGCTCATCAGTGGAAGAACATCCAGCGAATACTTCACTGCTGGCCAGGCACCTAAAAGAAGCAGCATGGTCAACGTTTCCCAAATTTCCAGGTAAGGTTGATGTGAGTGCCCTGTTTACTTAAGACATTTTAAAACTAAAATAACGTCCTTTAGTTTTGCAAAGATTAATGTTGCTCCTGGAAACAGTACGTTTGTTTTAGCCACTTTATCTGTATTGTGATTCTTGGGGAAAAAGCAGGGAATTTCTTCTAGATTTTTTTATTTTATTTTATTATTAAAACCACATCACTGTTAGAAAGGCTGAAGCTCCAAACTAACCCCTCTGAGTCTGGTCTGCTTGAGGTTTCATCCACTGTGATTTGGTGCTATGTGAATAATTTGATTTGAATTGAAATAAATTAAACTGAATAATAACAACAACAAATATATTTAACTAAAAAGACATCTTTCAATGACTACTACTCTGAGTGTTATGGTTTTGCTACAATGTTCCACTAAGTGGAAGTGAGGAGCTTGTATAAAAAAATCTGTTTACTTTTTATATAATTAAACAGACATAACAATAAGGAACAGCTTGGATTGAAGGTGCTTTTTTTTCTTAATACATGGCAGAGTTGCTAAACTGTCAAGCATATACAATGGATGCACATCAGTGTGCCCTATATAAGTGCAATACCTAGGAAAATACAGTTATTGGATCTTATACTCAATATTAAATGACTTGGATTAGTGGGGCTGACCCTGATCAGTGGTTCCCTTTTGAAAATGTTTTTTTCAGAAAGGTGCTGTGGCACCTTTTCAGGCAACCAATCAGATGGACCAAAACCTGTCACCCTCATGGAAGGAAAATCTTGTTTTGTTATCTACAGACAGTTAGCTCCTTTGTCACACAGAATCTATCACAAAAGAAACACAATACCTTACCTGTGGCAATACTTTACCATAGTTGATTGGATCACCAATTTGTTTCTGCTGAGGGTGAGTGCTTTTATCACTGTACACATTATGAGGTAGTCATTGTTATGCTTTGTAGTGCATAATAAGAATCGCTCGGGACGGTTGCAATGGGTTTCTCTGTGAACTCTTTATTGTGCCATCTTGTGCAGCACCTGAGCATTCTGAGTAATATAGTGCATCAATACATAACAGCACTTTGCTCCCCTTTACAGAAAAAAACCCCCTACATTTTGTAGTTTTTTTTTTTTTCAAACAACTCAGAACATTTTTTTTCTTTTTAGCAGCTCTCAATGAGTCATTGAGATGCTGGAACATGTTTTGTCTGCCATCTTCACTGGTGTTTTCACTGAACTGTCGTCTCCCAGCGCAACAGGATCTGGCAGTTGGCCCTGTAATGATTCCTCAGCCGGGTCATTCGTGGTGTCCACACTTTCAAGTGCACTGTCAGGCTATTGCACAGAACACTGGCTTGACATTTGTGGCTTGGTAGCCACACGGTTTCTTCTCGTCAACGTCCCATGGTCTGTCTGGATTTAATATGAATGTGTTGCTTGGTATTTCTCTTTGTACTGATCCTTGGATGTTCCAGATGCGAGTCACATGATCTCGAATTCTGACATGTTCTCCTGGCTTTAAGCTGCTCATTTCTTTAGCTCTCATGTCATGTCACTATTTTTGTTTCTGGTTTTCTCTGATTTTATCAGTTTTGACTTTGTGTGCTCCATTTGGGTTCAACAGGTGCTCCTGTATTGGTAAGTTTGTGCGTATGCGTCATCCCATCAGCATCTGGGCTGGTAATAGGTCATTCTGCAGTGGTGCACTTCGATAGATCATTAAACTCTGATGAAAATTTGCTTTTACATCATGCACTTTCTTCATGAGACCTTTGACAACCTTCACCGAGCTCTCTGTGAGGTCATTTGAGGTGGGATAATGTGGGCTGGATGTTGTATGTCCTGACCTCTGTGGTGATGATGACCTTCGCCTTGTCCACACACACCTCAAGGCCATCTCTGACCTCCACCTGGATCCCCTGCAGTTCACCTACAGAGCCAACAGGTCAGTTGATGATGCAGTCAACACAGCCCTCCACCTCATTCTCCAGCATCTGGACTCCCGAGGAACCTATGCCAGGATTCTGTTTGTGGACTTAAGCTCTGCTTTCAGTACGATCATCCCGGCCCTGCTGCAGGACACGTGCTCTCAGCTTGGTGTGCCTGACTCCACCTGCAGGTGGATCACTGACTTCCTGTCCAACAGGAGGCAGCACGTGATGCTGGGGGAGCACGTCTCTAACACACGGTCCATCAGTACCGGATCCCTCCCGAGGCTGTGTTCTTTCCCTTCTATTCTTTTCCCAAGTGCTCCAGTCACCAGTCTGTAATGCTCCTGAAGTTTGTGGACAATACAACCCTCATCGGACTCATCTTTGATTGGGACGAGTCTGCCTACAGATGGGAGATTGACCACCTGGTGTCCTGGTGCAAACAGAACAATCTGGAGCTCAATGCCCCAAGACAGTGGAGATGGTTGTTGACTTCAGAATAACCCAGTCCTGGCCAACCCCATCACTCTGTGTGACTCCCCAGTCACAGTTGTATTGTCCCTCCATTACCTGGGGATCTCCATCACCCAGGACCTCAAGTGGGAGCTGAATGTCAGCTCTCACCAAGAGACCACAACAGAGGATGTACTTCGGCAGCTAAGGAAGTTCAACCTGCCCAACCCAATGATGGTGAACGTCTGCACTGCCGTCATTGAGTCCTCCATCACTGTCTGGTATACTGCTGCCACTGCTAAGGACAGGAGCAGAATGCAGCATAACATCCACACAGGAGAGAAGGTGATTGACTGCAATCTGCCATCCCTACAGGACCTGTACACCTCCAGGGCCCTGAGGCGAGCAAGGAAGATAGTGGTTGATCCCTCTCACCCTGGATTGGAGTAATGTTGGCTGAGAAGTATGACTCCTCTAACCTTTTTTTTTTTTTTTAATATGGGAACAACACCCCAGTTTGCCAATCCAGAGGTGCTGTCCCACACTTCCTTGTAACATTGCAACGATGTGTCAGCCATGACAGCTGAAAAACCTCCAGAGACTTCACCACGTCAGGGCGAATTTTGTCCACTCCCAGCAATTTGCCACAGGGGAGTTTTTTGACTACCACTGTGACTTCCACTAGGGAGATGGCACAAGTTCTGCCCAAGCTTTCCATCCCTGCCTCCTCTGAGGAGGGCATGTCATTGAGATTGATGAGATCCATCAAAGTGTTCTTTACACTGCCCACATTGTCCTCAGTCCAGGTAAGCACCTTGCTGAAAACAGCTTGGACTAAGATCTGCCTCCCTTTTCTGAGTCAGTCTGCGGGACCAGATTTGAGGCAGTCATTCTGGTTTGCCGTATCCATCCCTGTATGCTAACCATACAGGAAAGACCTTTAGCCTGATTGCTTCGATCACCACAGGTTTTCACCAGTGGGTTCTTGGGCTGCCACCGTGACAAGCACAGACTTATCTTGGTGCCACAAGTCAGAGCAGCTGCTTCAACAGTTGACTTGTGTGGCCTTATCAAGTGTCCTTTACTTTTAAAATGGAGACACAACTTCCTGCTGTCATACTGAGAATTGGCACCAACCATAAAGTGCGAGCCACAGAATTAACTTGGAGTATTCAGGAAAAATGTGATGTGAGGAAATTCTCTTTTCCAGGCATGCTCCAGTCACATTCACACAGTAGCATATTCACACCTGGAAGCTGTCCAGTACAACTACAATCTGATCCGATGGCCACTGAACAGCTCCAATGGAGCAGTGGAGGATTAAAGGCTTTGTTGAAGGTATCACAGTGGTGGTAATAAGGATGGGAACATTTTCTTTCACCTCAATTCAGCCATTTGTTCCAGTCACAAGCTCACACCAGAAAACAAATGAACTAAAGGATTTTTTTAACCTGCTGTGGTTGTAAGAATTCTGGGTAATGACATCCAAAGTGGTTTCATGGTACCGGCATTTTTAATTACAAGTGTGCAGTTTCTAAGTAAACGTTTATTTAATATCAATCAAATGTGGATTTGTAGTGCAAATTCCACTGAAAATATCTGTCATCGTGGCAATCCCTTGCTGGTGAGGAAGATTGTCTCCTGATCCATTCCCTGATGGGACAGTGGATGCAGAGATGACTGAACAGTAGATTATCGGTATGCCACTGTACACTGCAATTTTCACATTGAGCACATTGCAACTTTACAGTATTTGCTGTGTCCTGGTCACAGCGGAATTTTTTTTTTTTCTATTTATTCCAGCTGTGGACACAGTACCATAGAGAGAGAGAAAACGCATTATAGGTGCTGATTTGGTGCTGATCTCTGAAGCTCAAGGAAATATGTAAAATGATTTTTTTCCCTTCAAAAGTGTCTGGCAATATGTTCAGGGGTGGCTCGTTTATAAGGACGAGTTGAGCAACACACTGCCAAACGGGAAATGGAGGGATTTTTTTTCTGTCTGAGTCTATCCCTGTTACAGTGCTTATCAGTGTTCCAGACCATCTGATCTGTCTCTGAGTGTTAAGCCTCAGTCCCACCGAGTGAAGGAGTGAAGAAGGAGCCACGCACCCTGTTTTTTTTTTTTGTTTGTTTGTTTCGTGAGCTATCGTGGCAGTATAGTGGCTCAGAGTGGCTCTTAGAGGCATTATCTTCAGTTAACGAGGCTCCTCTGAGTATGGCGCTAATTTCAAGATGCTCAAAATTTAGCAACAACAGTGTGGTGCAGTTTGTGTTCGAGTTACTGCGACGGCTTAGAGGCATTTGCATGGTGATTACGAGTCTGCTAAAAGCCCATTATCCGTGCGCCTGGCAGTTACGCAGGACCTGAGAGGCTATTTTTAGAACGGCTCTCCTCTTGCACACAATTCCACCTGCTCTGTGCGCTGAGCTCACTTCTGGAATCACAGAGGACTGTTTCATCTGGACGCTTTTTTTTCCCTCTCTTTCCTGCTCCATGTGGAATATATTTTGAACAGCTTAAGATAACTATTTTTAATGTTTTATAGCTTGATAACATCACACTACACAGCACTACGTGGCTCATATGTGGCTCATGCATGGCTTAGCATGGCTGATATGAGCCATTCGAGGCTCTAATGACCTGTCGGTCGTGGCTTCTACGTGCCACGTGCGGGGTATAGAGAGGCACCTTAGTAGTGGATACGTGTTAGATGAAAACGTGGGTCATTCTTTGAATAATCACTCCACACCCATGCGTGGCTCCTTCTTCATCCTTCATTATTCGGTGGGACCCAGGCTTTAGTGTCCACTCAGGTCCCTCCCATTGTGGCACGTTTTCAGTTAGGTTGAAAAATCATTTCACCACATCTCTTCCAGACTCTCATGTAAAATCAGTATTTTTTTCACAAAACTGAGCTTTCAATGCAATCTTTATGGGTTCCTGGTGTACACAGCACGTGATGTGATTACATCATACACAACTGTGAAAAGAGCGGACTGTAGCGGCAGTGGATTTACCAACAAGACAGACAGGGCTTTTTTCACTCTGCTGGATGTTTCTGCCTGTGAGTGTGTTACTGTCATGCAAACAATTTGTGATTATCATTTATTTATTTTTATTAGGTTATTATGGCTGACAAAATAACACGTTAATTTACTTTAATTAATTACAGCACTGGCCGTGGAACAACCGACCAGCTATTCACTCTCACAAGGATCCTGGAGGGTGCCTGGGAGTATGCCTGTTCAGTCTACATGTGTTTTGTGGACTTGTAGAAAGCGTATGATCAGGTACTCTGGGAGATGCTGTGGGAGGTGCTGTTGGAGTATGGAGTGAGGGGGGTCCCTTCTCAGGGCCATCCGATCTCTGTACTCACGAAGCGAGAGCTGTGTTCGTGTTCTCTGCAGTAAGTTGGACTTGTTTCCGGTGGGGGTTGGCCTTTGCCAGGGCTGCACCTTGTCACCAATCCTGTTTGTGTTATTCGTGGACAGGATATCGAGGTGTAGTCGGGGGAGGAGGGTCTTCAGTTTGGTTGGCTCAGGGTCTCATCACTGGTTTTTGCAGATGATGTGGTACTGTTGACTTCATCAGCCAGTGACCTCCAGTACTCACTGGGTCAGTCTACAGCTGAGTGTAAAGTGACTGGGATGAGGATCAGCACCTCTAAATCTGAGGCCATGGTTCTCAGCAGGAAAGTGATGGATTGCCAACTCTGTGTAGGGAATGAGGTTTGTCCCAAGTGAAGGAGTTCAAGTACATCCGGGTCTTGTTTATGAGTGAGGGGACAATGGAGCATGAGCTTGGCTGGAGAATCAGCTCAACAGGGATGGTGTTGCATTTGCTCAGCTGTACTGTTGTGACAAAAAGGGAGCTCTCGATCTACTGGTCAGTCTTCATCCATACTCTCCCCTATGGTCATGAGGGTTGGGTCATGACAGAAAGAACTAGATCGTGGGTACAAGCAGACGAAATGGGCTTCCTTAGGTGGGTGGCTGGTGTCTCCCTTAGAGATAAGGTGAGAAGCTCTGTCATCTGTGGGGAGCTCAAGGTAGAACTGCTGCTCCTTCGCATTGAAAGAAGCCAGCTGAGGTGGTTCGGGGATCTGGTAAGGATGCCTCCTGGGCGCCTCCCTAGGGAGGTGTTCCAGGCACATCCATCTGGGAGGAGACCCCGGGTAAGACCCAGGACTAGGTGGAGAGATTATATCTCCACACTGGCCTGGGAATGCCTCAGGATCCCCCAGTTGGAGGTGGTCAATGTGGCCTGGGAAAGGGAAGTCTGGGGGTCCCCTGCTGGAGCTGCTGCCCCCACGATCCGAACCTAGATAAGCGGTAAAAATTGCTAATAATCACACTTTGCTCTGTTTTGTTTAGATATCACTGACTGTAATTAAAGTGTTCTTAAGACCAGTAATGGGGCTGGTGTGTTGCCCGCTCCTTGTACCGCGCCTCTCCTTCCGCCGGCTGCTTGGGGTTGGGCCTCACATGTCACACCCTTTTAATGCACTTCACCAGCTCAGTACATGCACGCACATTAATATTGGGTTTTAAGTAGCACATTATAGGGTTCAAATAGTTTTGCAGTCAAGTGTTGGGGATGGGTTTGCAGGGCAGTCTGTGGTGCAGCTGTGCGCTGCAGCCTCCCACAGCGATCTCCATCCGCCACTCCTGCCCTGCCATTTTAATGCACACATTTTATTTCTACACATTTAGTGAACACATTCACTAATTTAGAGTCGGGGTCACTAGGTGGTGGTGGATTTGCAGGGCAGGCTGTGGTACAGGCGTGTGCCACAGCCTCCCATGGCAGTCTGCCACCTGCCGTCTCCTGCCCTGTTTTTAATGCAACACATTATCTTTGCTCACTTGGGGGGTTTGGAGGGGTCCTGCTGGCTGCGCTGGGGGAGTCTTGTTTGTTGGGGGGGGCTCGTGTGCTTCCTGGTCCGGGGGATTGGGTCTCGCTTCTTGTCTGGGGGCCGGGCCCTGCCTTTATATGGCTCAGTGGTCCCTGCTCGCGCTTTGGGTTCGGTTGCGGTGGCTCCTTGGCCCCACGTGCCCCCTTTGGGGGCCGTGATCTGGGTGGTGTGGTTCTGGGGCCCCCCTTTTGGTGGACCAATGCCTGCGCCCTGTGTGCTTCCCTTGGGTATGGGGTTGCTTCCTGTGCACGTGGGGGGGGGGGGGTGCATTCTGGCACCACCGGGCTGTTCCCCTGTTGGTTCTTTGTGCTGCCCCTGTGGCTCTGGTGGCTTGCCCTTTGTGGTCACTGTGCCCTCCCGCTGCCCTTTTCTCCTGGTCCCCTGTGTCCTGGACCCATTTTCGTGTTTGCTTGCAGTCGGCCGTATGGCTTCTGACATGCCAGAGTGGTCCACATCATATGGTAAGGTTCTGTACTTTTGTCTTGGCCCAACACACCAGCCACAATAGTGGTTGGATATTTAGCTGTAATCTGGGTCTCTGTGTGTGGATGGTTGTGTGTTTGTGGCCATCACCACAATTTTGTTTTGGGTGCTCTCAAGGGGATCAAGACTCTGGTGTCCTAGATTAAGGTATGGATGCTCACTAATTAGACAACAGTCTGTTGCTGTCACTACTTGTTCATGTGTGGTTGTTTGTCCTGGTAAGTTGTATGGTAGGGGTCCCGTTTCCTCTGTGTCTCCCTTCACAGTTATTGCCTTCACCACTTGTCTTTCATTCTTGTCTGTCTTTGTGTTGTTTTGGTGGTCAGCCCTTCCTGATAGAAGTTGTCAGTTGGCTTTGAGTAGGATGTTGTAGGGTGATTGGGAAGGGCAGATGGGGGTCACACACGCACACCACGTTCACTCACGCACTACATACCTTCTGTCTTTCAAGAATAAATTGCATATATATGTATTAATGTACATAAATGGTTCTGCCAGTGTGGCATTTACCATTACTATATATGTAGACAGGGGGAAAAAAGCAGTGACTGGTTTAGATGTCTGTGCCTTTGGACACTTTTTTTTTTGGATGGTTTAAACAACAACACCCGATCAGACGTATTCCTTTTTTTTTTAAATAATTTGCATTTTATTGCATGAAGTAATTATTTGATCACCTCCCAACCAGCAAGAGTTCTGGCTCTCACAGACGTGCTAGTTCTTCTTTAAGAAGCCCTCCTATTCTGCACTCTTTACCTGTATTAATCGCACCTGTTTGAACTAGTTACTTGTATTAAAAGACACTTGTCTACACACTCAATTAATCACACTCCAACCTATCCACGATGGCCAAGACCATTGACCATGGCATTCTGATAAACAGATTGCGGGATTTGGTTGGAATGTCAGGTTGTGTTTTAGAGTGGTTTACCTCTTACCTGACTGGTAGAACTTTTAGTGTGACGGTGGGCAATGCAGTGTCGGAATCTGCAGATCTTCTGTGGGGTGTGCCACAGGGATCGGTCTTGGGACCTGTTTTGTTCTCGTTGTATCTCCTTCCTCTCAGCAAGCTGATCCAGCAGTTCAGTGATGTGTCCTATCATTTGTATGCCGATGATCTGCAGCTGTACTGCTCTTTTAAGACAACTGAGCCACAGAAACTCTGCTCTCTCACAAATTGTTTGGCCAAAATTAAGGAATGGCTCACTGAGAACAGTCTGTAGTTAAATTCCAATAAGACTGAGACTCTGATTGTAGCACCAGATAGTGCTGTACCTGGAATTAAGCAGCATCGCGGTAGCCTAAGCTGCACAGTCAAAAGCAGACAGCGTAACCTGGGTGTCATTTTGGATGGAGGGATATCTTTGGAGCAGCACACAAATTACCTGGTTAAGAACTGTTTTTTCCAAATTCGGAACATCTCTAAGCTCCGTAAGATGGTAACTTAAAAGAGCTTGAGATGATTGTTCATGAGTTCGTCTCATCGCGTTTGGATTATTGTAACAGTCTCTTCACCTGTCTGAATAAGGAGTTGGCCCAACTGCAGGTTGTGCAAAATTCTGCTGCGCGCCTGCTTACCCTGCACCCGCAGGGGGGACCATATTACTCCTATTCTTAATACTTTGCATTGGCTGCCTGTCTCCTACAGGATTCATTACAAAATCCTGGTATTGACTTTTAGAGCTCTGCATGGACAGGCACCGGAGTACATCAGGGACCTGATCCAGCCTTATGCTTCCTCCAGGAGCCTCAGGTCGTCCAATCAGAACCTGTTGATGGTTCCTCGGACCCGTTTTAAAACTCGCGGGGACAGATCTTTTAAAGTGGTGGCGCCTAGCCTCTGGAATGAGCTTCCCTGTGCCCTTCGTTCTCTGGATTGTATAGATACTTTTAGAAGGCAACTAAAGACGCATTTCTTTAAGTTAGCTTTTTAGCCTAATATTGTATTTTATTGTTTTCGTATGTTATTTTTAGATTATTTTTGTATGCCATGTGCAGCGCTTTGTGACCCTGGTCTGTGAAAGGCGCTTCATAAATAAAGCTTGCTTGCTTACTTACTTAAGGACACCAGGGACCAAATTGTAGACCTGCCCAAGGCTGGGATGGGCTACAGGACAATAGGCAATCAGCTTGGTGAGAAGGCAGCAACTGTTGGTGTAATTATTAGAAAATGGAAGAAACACAAGATGAGTGTCAATCTTCCTTGGTCTGGGGCTCCATGCAAGATCTCGCCTTGTGGGGTAAGAATGATTCTGAGTAAGCCCAGAACTACACAGGAGGACCTGGTCAATGACCTGAAAAGAACTGGGATCACAGTCGCAATGATTGTATGGGTAACACACTACGCAGTCATAGGTTAAAATCCTGCAGGGCACGCAAGGTGCCCCTGCTCACGCCAGCACATGTCCAGGCCTGTTTGAATTTCACCAGTGACCATCTGGATGATCCAGAGGAGGCATGGGAGAAGGTCATGTGGTCAGATGAGACCAAAATAGAGCTTTTTGGTATCAGATCCACTTGCCATGTTTGGAGGATGAGAACAACCCCAAGAACAAATTCAAATTTAATAATTTCTGTAGCGCCAACTCACGATGAGATCACCTCAAGGCACTTTACACAACATAAAAAAACAAAAATTAAATAAAAAGTTAAAAACAATAAAAAGACAAAACATAAAAGCGCATGATAAAACAAGGAAAACAACTAGGTTTTCAGTCTTGATTTAAAAGTATCCACATTATCTGACTACTGTATATGTGCCAGGAGATCATTCCACAGAGCTGGGGCACGGTAGGAGAAAGCTCTGTGACCGGCAGACTTTTTATTCACTTGAGGAACACACAAAAGTCCTGCACCCTGCAAGTGCAGGGCCTGAGCTGGTACACAGGGTTTGACAAGGTCAGCCAGATAGGGAGGTGTAAGTCCATGAAAAATTTTAAAAGCCAATAACAGAACCTTAAAATCCAGTCTTGCAGTGACAGGAAGCCAGAGACAGGATGCCAAAATGGGTGTAATATGGTCAAACATTCTGCCTTGAGTCATATGTCTGGCAGCAGCATTTTGAACCACTTGAAGAACCCTAATGTTGGACTGCGGCAAACCATAAAATAGAGCATTATGATAGCCCAGTCTTGAAGAAACAAATGCATGTATCAAACTCTCAGCATCAGCCATAGACAAGATGGGACGAATCTTTGCTATATTTTGCAAATGGAAGAAAACAGTACTCCTAATGTCTAATGTGGAGGTCAAAAGACAACACAGGATTCCTCACTCAAAGATTCCTCACTTTTCCATATGATGTATATGGAAAAGATATGGATATGATGTAGCAATGCCTCGCTGGACCAAGAACCATCATTTCAGTCTTATCGGAGTTTAAAAGTAGGAAGTTACTAGACATCCAACTTCTCACTGATGCAAGGCAGTTTTCTAAAGATTTTATGTGAGTGAGATTACCAGTAGTTATCGGCATGCACAGTTGAGTATCATCAGCATAGCAATGAAAGGCAATCCCAAAACGCTGCAGTATATTCCCAAGGGGTGCTACATAACGGGGAAAACAGCAGGGGCCCTGCGGAACCCAAACTTCATGTCCGTAAGATCTGAGGTAGTGTTATTGTACAAAACACAGTGAGAATGACTGGACAGATATGACATCAATCACGCAAGGACAGTTCCAGTAATCCCAAAATGATTCTCCAGCCTCTCAATATGATGATCCACAGTATCAAATGCAGCACTGAGATCTAACTGCACTAAAACCGTAGTGGTGTCCGAGTCCACTGCTCACAGCAGGTCATTCACTACTTTAGTGAGCGCTGTCTTTGTGGAGTGATATTTTCTAAAAGCAGACTACAATGGTTCAAAAAGATTATTCTTAATAAGGTGGTCCACGAGCTACTGTGGAACCACTTTTTCCAGAATTTTAGAAGAAAATGATAGATTTGATATCGGCCTATAGTTTTTCAATACACTAGGTTCGAGATTGGGTTTCTGAAGTAATGGTTTATTCACTACAGACTTGAAACATTTAGGAACAGATCCCGAAGTTAGTGAGAGATTTTTCATTTCCAGCACATTTTGTTGTGTGGGCCGCCAGAAGAGGAGGTACTACTGGCCCACCACCAGAGGGCGCCCTGCCTGAAGTGCGGGCTTCAGGCACGAGAGGGCGCTGCCGCCACGGACACAGCCGGGGGTGACAGCTGTCACTCATTATCTCTTGACAGCTGTCACCCATCTACTCTACATCATCTCACTCCATAAAGACCAGACGTCATCTCCACCTCGTTGCCGAGATATCGTACTTCTATGGAGGTAACATTCTCTGCCTTTATTGATTGATTCCAAGTGCTATTGTGTTGCAGCTGTCAACCAGAGGACCGGCGTGGGTCGCGACTGTTTCATCCTACGTCAGATAAGTGGTTACACAGACGCTGCACGAGTGTGTGTTAGAGGTGGAGGTGGCATTCCCACCGTTGTTGTTACTGGGTGTACACACACCCACACTTGACTGTTTTTGCTCTTCGCCAGCAGTACCAGATCCGACAGTCGGGGACGGTGATCACCTGGGAATTCGGGACTTGGCGGCTCCAGTATTCACCAGGTTCGGTGGCGGCGGAAATCGTGTGGTTCCGGCTCTTTTCAGGACAGACGTCTTCTATCCTCGAGCCTGCCCACACGTCACCTTTGTGGATTGACTGTTATCAGATTTTGAGATTGTCTGTATATTCGTTGTGCACCTTCACAACATTAAATTGTTACTTTTTTGGCTCATCTATTGACCATTCATTTGCGCCCCCTGTTGTGGGTCCGTGTCACTACACTTTCACAACAGGATATCTCGGCCAGCGTCATGGATCCCGAGGGGCGTCACCCATCTGTTGGACAGCCAATGGAAGAGCAGGGTGCACAGGCGTCTGCAGGAGGCGTGCTCGGTGAGTTGCAGCAAATCCTCACCGCCTTTACCGCTTGGCTGGATTTGATGTCCGAGCAAAACGTCATCCTTAATCACAGGATGGAGGCTCTCACCGCACAGGTGGAAGCGTGCGATCAGAGCGCTGCTGCGGCTCCTCCTCCTGCCGACCCGGTGCCGAATACAGACATTCCACTGGTCGTTCAACAAACCCCCCCACCATCCCCTGAAGCATACATAAGTCCCCCAGAGCCGTACGGGGGTTGTGTGGAGACGTGCGCGGACTTTCTTATGCAGTGTTCGCTCGTCTTTGCACAACGACCTGTGATGTACGCGTCTGACGCCAGCAAGGTGGCTTATGTTATTAACTTGCTTCGGGGTAAGGCACGCGCCTGGGCTACGGTGCTCTGGGAACAAAACTCACGGTTGTTATCAGCATACACTGGGTTTGTGGGGGAGTTCAGAACAGTGTTTGATCACCCTAACAGAGGAGAGACCGCTTCAACAATGCTGCTGTCAATGCGACAGGGGCGCCGGTGCGCAGCCAAATATGCAGTCGACTTCCGTATCGCGGCTGCGATGTCCGGCTGGAATGACGTTGCGCTCCGCGCCGCCTTCATAAACGGACTGTCATCGGTCCTGAAGGAGCATCTGGTAGTTAAGGAAGAACCGCGGGATTTAGATGGGCTTATCGATCTCGTTATACGGTTAGACAATCGGTTGGAGGAACGCCGTCGGGAGCGAGGCGAAGGACGTGGCCGGATACGCGCCGTCCCTCTCCCTTCCGGGTTCGAAAAGGGGCCGCCCTCCCCACGCTCCGTGGGGCAACAGCTCCCCCTGCTGACGTTGTTAGGGTGACGCACAGGGCCAAAATGAGGAGGCTGGTCCGCGGGGAGTGTTTTCTCTGCAGCTCAAAGGAGCACATACAGAAAAACTGCCCCAAACGGCCACAACAACAACAACCGCCCTTAGAGACTGGGCTAAGGGGGGGGTCAAAACATTCACGTGGGACACACACAGATTGCCACACGACTCCCAGTTACAATCCTGAGCGGGGATTTAACCCTTCAAGCCCCAGCACTGGTGGACACGGGGTCAGAAGGGAATTTGCTAGACAGCAGATGGGCAAGGGAGGTAGGGCTCCCTCTGGTGGCGCTTCCTTCGCCATTGCAGGTGCGGGCACTAGATGGCACCCTCCTCCCTTTAATCACACACAAGACACAACCAGTAACTCTGTTGGTGTCTGGAAACCATCGGGAGGAGATCGAGTTTTTTGTAACTCCTTCTACCTCCCGCGTGATTTTGGGCTTCCCATGGATGTTGAAGCACAATCCCCGGATTGATTGGCCATCTGGGGTGGTGGTTCAGTGGAGCGAAACCTGCCATCGGGTGTGTTTAGGATCCTCGGTTCCTCCCGGTTTACATGCTAAGGAGGAGGTCAAAGTCCCTCCCAATCTGACGTCAGTGCCGGTTGAGTACCACGATCTTGCTGACGTCTTCAGCAAGGATCTGGCACTCACCCTTCCCCCACACCGTCCGTACGATTGTGCCATTGATTTGGTTCCAGGCGCTGAGTTCCCGTCCAGCAGGCTGTACAACCTCTCACGACCTGAGCGCGAATGAATGGAGACCTACATCCGGGACTCATTAGCTGCCGGGCTGATCCGGAACTCCACCTCCCCGATGGGTGCAGGTTTCTTTTTTGTGGGCAAGAAAGATGGCGGACTCCGTCCATGCATTGATTACAGGGGGCTGAATGAGATTACGGTTCGCAACCGATACCTGTTGCCATTGTTGGATTCCGTGTTCACCCTCCTGCATGGAGCCAAAATCTTTACTAAACTGGATCTTAGAAATGCATATCACCTGGTTCGGATCCGGAAGGGAGACGAATGGAAGACGGCATTTAACACCCCGTTAGGTCACTTTGAGTACCTGGTCATGCCGTTCGGCCTCACCAACGCCCCCGCGACGTTCCAAGCCTTGGTTAACGACGTCTTGTGGGACTTCCTGCACCGATTCGTCTTCGTATATCTGGACGATATTCTCATCTTTTCTCCGAATCCTGAAACCCATGTCCAGCATGTACGTCAGGTCCTGCAGCGGTTGTTAGAGAACCGACTGTTTGTGAAGGGCGAGACGTGCGAGTTTCACCGCACGTCTTTGTCCTTCCTGGGGTTTATCATCTCCTAACTCCGTCGCCCCTGATCCGGCCAAGGTTGCGGCGGTGAGAGATTGGCCCCAACCAACAAGCCGTAGGAAGCTGCAACAGTTCCTCAGCTTCGCTAATTTCTATAGGAGGTTCATTAAGGGCTACAGTCAGGTAGTTAGCCCCCTGACAGCCCTGACCTCTCCAAAAGTCCCCTTCACCTGGTCGGATCGGTGCGAAGCCGCGTTCAAGGAGTTGAAACAACGGTTCTCTACTGCGCCAGTTTTGGTGCAGCCCGACCCTAGCCACCAGTTCGTGGTTGAACTGGACGCCTCTCACTCAGGGATAGGAGCCGTGCTATCCCAGAGCGGAGAGACCGATAAGGTTCTTCACCCGTGTGCCTACTTTTCTCGCAGGTTGACCCCGGCTGAATGGAACTATGACGTCGGCAATCGAGAACTCCTTGTGGTGAAAGAGGCTCTTGAGGAGTGGAGACACCTGTTGGAGGGAGCGTCTGTGCCATTCACGGTTTTCACTGACCATCGGAACCTGGAGTATATCAGGACCGCCAAGCGGCTGAACCCCAGGCAAGCCCGCTGGTCACTGTTCTTCGGGCGTTTTGACTTCCGGATCACCTATCGCCCCGGGACCAAGAACCAGAGGTCGGATGCCTTGTCCCGGGTACACGAAGAGGAGGTCAAAACTATACTGTCGGATCCACCGGAGCCCATCCTGCCTGAGTCCACTATCGTGGCCACCCTCACCTGGGACGTGGAGAAGATCGTCTGGGAGTCCCTGGCACGGAGCCTGGATCCCGGAACTGGTCCGAAGAACTGACTGTACGTCCCACCAGAGGCCAGAGCTGCAGTCTTGGACTTCTGTCACGGTTCCAAGCTCTCCTGTCATCCAGGGGTGCGAAGGACCGTGGCAGTTGTCCGGCAGCGCTTCTGGTGGGCGTCTATGGAGGCCGATGTCCGGGAGTACATCCAGGCCTGCACCACCTGTGCCAGGGGCAAGGCAGACCACAAAAGGTCCCAAGGACTTCTCCAGCCGCTTCCTGTGCCTCATCGCCCCTGGTCCCATATCGGCCTGGATTTCGTCACGGGCCTCCCGCCGTCCCAGGGCAACACCACCATCTTCACGATAGTGGACCAATTCTCCAAGGCGGCCCACTTTGTGGCCCTCCCGAAGCTCCCAACAGCCCAGGAGACAGCAGACCTCCTGGTCCATCACGTCGTCCGTCTGCATGGGATACCCACCGACATCGTCTCTGATCGTGGTCCCCAGTTCTCCTCACACGTCTGGAGGAGCTTCTGCCGGGAACTGGGGGCCACTGTGAGCCTCTCGTCCGGGTATCACCCGCAGACCAATGGACAGGCAGAACGGGCCAATCAGGAATTGGAACAAGCCCTGCGCTGTGTGACGTCCGCACACCCGACGGCCTGGAGTGAACATCTGGCCTGGATCGAGTATGCGCATAACAGCCAGGTGTCCTCTGCCACTGGCCTCTCCCCATTTGAGGTGTGTTTGGGGTATCAGCCCCCGTTGTTTCCCGTGGTGGAGGGAGAGGTCGGTGTGCCCTCGGTCCAGGCCCACCTGCGGAAGTGCCGTCGGGTGTGGCGCTCCGCCCGTTCTGCCTTGTTGAAGGCCCGGACGAGGGCTAAGACCCATGCAGACCGCCGGCGATCCCCGGCCCCTGCTTACCAGCCCGGGCAGGAGGTGTGGCTATCCACAAAGGACATCCCCCTCCAAGTGGACTCCCTGAAACTCAAGGACAGATATATCGGACCATACAAGATCCTCAAAGTCCTCAGTCCTGCCGCAGTGAAGCTCCAACTCCCGGCTTCACTGCGGATCCACCCGGTTTTTCACGTTTCCAGGATCAAACCTCACCACACCTCACCCCTCTGTGCTCCCGGACCGGCGCCGCCTCCTGCTCGGATCATCGACGGGGAGCCAGCTTGGACGGTGTGCCGGCTCCTGGACGTCCGTCGGATGGGCTGGGGGTTCCAGTATTTGGTGGACTGGGAGGGGTATGGACCCGAAGAACGCTCCTGGGTGAAGTGGAGCTTCATCCTGGATCCGGCCCTCCTGGCCGACTTCTACCACCGTCACCCGAACAAGCCTGGTCGGGCGCCAGGAGGCGCCCGTTGAGGGGGTGGTCCTGTTGTGTGGGCCGCCAGAAGAGGAGGTACTGCTGGCCCACCACCAGAGGGCGCCCTGCCTGAAGTGCGGGCTTCAGGCACGAGAGGGCGCTGCTGCCACGGACACAGCCGGGGGTGACAGCTGTCACTCATTATCTCTTGACAGCTGTCACCCATCTACTCTACATCATCTCACTTCATAAAGACCAGACGGCATCTCCACCTCGTTGCCGAGATATCGTACTTCTATGGAGGTAACTTTCTCTGCCTGTATTAATTGATTCCAAGAGCTATTGTTTTGCAGCTGTCAACCAGAGGACCGGCGTGGGTCGCGACTGTTTCGTCCTACGTCCATCAGATAAGTGGTTAAACAGACGCTGCACGAGTGTGTGTTAGAGGTGGAGGTGGCATTCCCACCGTTGTTGTTACTGGGTGTACACACCCACACTTGACTGTCTTTGTTCTTCACCAGCGGTACCAGATCTGACAATCGGGGACGGTGATCACCTGGGAATTCGGGACTTGGCGGCTCCAGTATTCACCAGGTTCGGTGGCGGCGGAAATCGTGTGGTTCCGGCTCTTCTCAGGACAGACGTCTTCTATCCTCGAGCCTGCCCACACGTCACCTTTGTGGATTGACTGTTATCAGATTCTGAGATTGTCTGTGTATTCGTTGTGCACCTTCACAACATTAAATTGTTACTTTTTGGCTCATCTATTGACCGTTCATTTGTGCCCCCTGTTGTGGGTCCGTGTCACTACACTTTCACAACAGCAACCCTCATTTATCCGGGCTTGGGACCGGCACTCAGAATGTACTGGCTGCACACCCCATGTGGCTGAGTTCCCACAGAGGCAAGAGTTCAAAATCCCTGCTGCAGTGTGCAAACTTGGTCAAGAACTACAGGAAACGTCTGACCTCTGTAATTGCAAACAAAGGTTTCTGTACCAAATACTAAGGTCTGTTTTTCTATTGTATCAAATACTTATTTCATGCAATAAAATGCAAATTACTTATTTAAAAATCATAGTGTGATTTTCTGAATTTTTTTGTTAGATTCTGTCTCTCACAGTTGAAGTGTACCTATGATAAAACTTACAGACCTCTCCATTCTTTGTAGGTGGGAAAACTTGCAAAATTGACACTGGATCAAATACTTATTTGCACCATTGTAACAGAAATAACCATGATCATTTCATTTTATCTGAGAATATTACACACAGACACACACCTATACAGCGCTTTTCCATCTTAAAATCACTATGGGCCCTTGGCTAAGGTCCTTAATCCCCAGTTGCTCCCAGTGTGAATAAGTGGTTTAATTTATTGTGGGGGCCACTTAATTTTGGTGAACATTCCTGGATGCACCTTTCTTCCATAGCTTTCCACCTGTAATTTATGTAGCTAGAGAGGAAATGTTTCTGTTTTATGCTGTCATCTAGTGGAGGTATTGCTGTATGAGTTAATCGGCTAACAACAAATTGATTCAGTTGTCTTGCTTATTTACTGAATGGGTCACTTTAATCATTATAAGAAAAATTGCCCCTCCCGAGAAAATTTTTCAGGAGCCGCTACTGAGTATGTGTGTGAGTATGTGTCTTTTAAACTCTACCCATTAGTGTAGAGATAAAAGTCTAGAAGGAAGGCGACCCTCTCTCTCTTTTAAAGGACTCTCCCTCATCACAGAGTGAACATAAGAAAATAATTTTTTTCTGATTGATGCCCTCCACCTGTGGTAGCCCCGCCTGAGTGGGATGTGGTTGTCTGCACTGACATGATGCTAAACACTCACTGCTGAGCAGATGGGGTTACTGCAGAAAGGTGAACCATCATTTAGTGTTTGGTGGTGCGTTCAGCAACTGGGGCCCCTGGAGAGCTGTAGACCAGCAGGTGTTACTGGGGCTGGAGCGTACAGGCGGAACCTTTCCTGAACATTGTGATCTGCAGATGCCTCATGCAAGGTGTCTTCGTAATCAGCTGCTGTCAACACGGCTGAATGGATGTTATTGTGTGCTGTTTGAGAGAAGAAAAGAACTCTTGACTTGAAACAACCTGAAAGGTGAAATTTAATTATTTTTCTTTGCATTGTAATTGCTTTGCTCTTTTCTCTCTGTAGAGTCTTGTGAGTTCTCCTGCCTAAACGGAGGACAGTGCCTTCAGTCGCAGTTGTGTGACTGCAGCTTGTTTCAGGCCACCGGACACAGGTGTCAGACAGGTAACACAGCTCACATTCCTCTTTTGAGAGCTAATTTGAATTAATTTGAATTCTCTGCACAATCAAAACAGTCCTCATGAAACCATTTGGTGTTTGTTACAGTAAAAAGCATTTAATTGAAATTATGCAGGAACTTGGTGGTTGGTAAACAAGCACACATTATGACATATACAAGCAACAGTTCCATGAGTGGCCACAAGGTACCTGCGATTATCAACCTTCCCTGGTTCTCACCGAGATCAGAACCTAAAATGTCAGAGCTGAATATGCTGTAGTTTTTAGTTTCTTACCGACATGTTCTAGACCCACTCAGGAACTGCCTGTCTGCACTCATCCTTTGCTTCCGCTGATAAGCTGATATCCCATTTCCAATTTTTGGTACCCATTGGTTTCCATAGTGAATAATAAAACAACTGGATACCCCAACCTGGCATGCCATACCGCACAAACAGTGCTCACAGTGCCTTATAGAACATTGCAACCAATCGTGAAAATTTTGAACATGATTTTGAACACCCAACGTGTTCCACAAAAATGAATAATCATATTGTAATTTGTGCAGATAGGGGTTAATATGCATCTTTTCTTTAATTTTACAGATGGCTTTGGTTATTTAATTACTGCATTTTGAAGTACGTAGTTTCTTCTTAAATGTAGATTTGACTGTGCAGTCACTTTGTGCCAAATTAAATTTCAGGATGAAAATAAAATATTCAAGTTTCCTGTTTTGGGGCACCTGCTTGTAGCATATTTGTAATGTCTTGATCAGACACAGCTGGCTCTTATCAGGGCGTGCCTTTAAAAGACACTGTCTTTCCAACGTCCGCCCTGAGATCATCATGAAGTGCTCCATGTTCGGGTTGGCTGCCATTATTTTATGGGCTCTTTCTGAGTTATGTTCCATGTTCTCTTAGTGTGTTGGTTCTGTCATGTGTCTGGCCCTGCTCTGGCTTCATTCCATAGGATTAACTTAATTGTTACCGCCGCCAAGGAGGTTATGTTTTTGGTCACATCCATTTGTTTGTTGGTTGATTGGTTTGTTAGCAGGATTACTCAAAAAATCCTCAACGGATTTCAATGAAATTTTTACCAGGGGTGTATCTTGGCCTAACTTAGAAGTCATTAAATTTTGGTAATGATCCGGAACACGATCCAGATCCAGTAATTTTTTTAAGGATTCTTTATCATTGCAGGATAGGGCCAGTTTCAACATTTTAGCATCTAACTTCATGAAGACGGGTCACAAAGGCTGAACAAAAATTAAGTTACGACACAACAATAATTTAGCATTTGTTTCTCCTCATTGAATAAACTTGTTATTAGAAAATAAAAACCCTTGTGTCGTCATGCAGTTTCTCTTTATAAATACATTTGCTGAAGATCTAAGGGTTTAACCACTGAATCTGAAACATGACGGTAAATGCGTGAAACGATGTGAAATAAGTCTCTTTGCCAAAGGGTATTCCATGTGACGTCAGTGACCCTATGGCCTTGGCGGAGGTTTGCGCTCTCCAAGTGCTTCTAGTTGAGTATGAGGTTTGCTTTCATGTGGTTCTGCATTTTCTGTGCTCCTGATTACTTCCTGTGTGTAATGCCCAGCTCCTGTTTTATTCTCTTAGTTTAGTCCTATTGTAATTTAGTGTAATGTTCTCACTCAGTTAACTCAGCATTTTCAGTATCCCTGATTATTCTCTGTGGGTTGCCATGTTTCTCTGAGTTGAGCATTATTATGGTGTTAGTGTTTAGGAAGAACACCTTTAATTAGTTCTGTGTTCCCAGGTTAATATCAATGATGATGTAAGAATTGCTTCTGTTTTTATGCATTAACATTGTAGTCACATACTCATTAGTTGAGAGCCTCAGTGCTTCATGCTGTTTTGTTCTTGATTTCTATGTTCCCAGTGCCACTATTTTTCCTTGCCTCTCAAGGGCTGTTTTTGGACTGTTAAGTGGACTCCGATCTTATATGTTTTCTTTTGTAAGTATTCTCAGTTAGTCAGTTTTTGCATTGAAATTCCCAGTCAGTTTCATTAAGTATATTATCTGAGGGTTTACATTTAATTTGATTTTTTTTTCAATCTTCCTTTGTTCAAAGATTCTTCCATGTATTATCTAGTGTGATGGTCTTCCAGTATGAAAAGGTACTGATGAACTGCCTACCTCTGTTGTGTTTTAGAAGAAGGGCCTTTATTGTCATTGTACATACATACATGCAGTGAAATTTCTCCTCTGCATTTAACCCATCCTAGTTAATTAGACACAATCCAACCACTAAGAGCAGTGGGCAGCCACAGTCCAGCACCCAGGGACCAACTCCAGATGTAGAGGCACTGCCTTGGTCAGGGACAGACCCTAAATAAGCATGTTTTTGATGGTGGAAGGAAACCAGAGTGCTCAGAGGAAACCCATGCAGACATGGGCCGAGCATACAAACTCCACACAGAGAATTCCAGGTTCTTGTTTTGAGCAACAGTGCTAACCACTCAGCCACTGTGCCACCAGAACAAAGAACAAAGTTTTCCTAGTGTTACACAACTTTCTGCTCAGGCCACATTAAAACCTGGACTTAAATTTCCTTTGTGCCTTAGTTTTCAACATGGTCCTGTTTTCCTTTGTGGATGGGGTTTTTTTTTTAACTGAGACCAAACTGCAATGAACCGCTTTGTTTAAATTGCACTCATGTTGCTTGCACTCACATTAGCTAAGAGGGTCCTGACCAAACTACCATGAAGCTGTCATCGTGTTTCGTGTCAACATGGTGACTACTGACAGGTAAAATGAATAATGCTGATTATCTCATTAAAATGATGAGGAAGGAAGACAAAGAGACTTGGTGGTCTAATGAAGATGTTCAGGAAAGTATAAGGAGCAAGTGGTTGGTGAAATAGAATTGGTATAGTTGGAAAGATGATGAAAGTAGACCAGAGTACAAGATGTGGCAAAGATACCTGAGGGATGGAGATGAGGTATACTGGTTCTGATTTTTAAGAACAAGTGTTATGTGCAGAGTTGCAATAACTACAGAGGCATAAAGTCGATCAGCCGCAGCATGAAGTTATGAGGAAGAGTAGTGGAAGCTAGACTTTGAAGAGAGGTGATGATCTGCGAGCAGCAATAAGGTTTCATGCCTAGAAAAACCACTAGAGGTGCAGTATGTGCTCTGAGTACTGATGGAGTAGTATAAAGAAGGCCAGAAGGAGCTACATTGTGTGTTTGTGGATATAGAGAACGGTTATGACAAGGTGCTAAGAAAAGAGTTGTAGTATTGTACTGTATGAGGAAGTCTGGAGTGGCAGAGAAGTATATGAGGGTGGTGCAGGACATGTACAAGGACATTGTGACAGCAGTTAGATGTGCAGTAGGAATGACAGACACATTCAAGATGTAAGCGTGATTACATTAAGCATCCCCTCTTAGTCTTGTTTGTAGTGGAGATGAGCATGTTGATCGATGAGATCAGACACTAGTCTCCATGGACTATAAAGTCTGCAGATAACACTGTGTTCTGTAGTGAGAGCAGGTTGAAACTAGCCTGGAGAGGTTTTCAATTTCAATTTATTTTCCTTTATATAGCACCATCACAACAGAGTTGCCTCAAGGCGCTTCACACAAGTAAGGTCGAACCTTGCTAACCCCCAGAGCAGCAGTGGTAAGGAAAAACTCCCTCTGAGGAAGAAACCTCAAGCAGACCAGACTCGAAGGGGTGACTCTCTGCTTGGGCCATGCTACAGACATAAATTACAGAACAATTCACAAAACGAATATAAAGGAAATGCTGTTGGTGCACAGGACAGGAGGGTCTCCAGCACAAATACCACACCCATCTCTGGATGGAGCTGCACCTTAAACAGAGGAAAAAAAAAAACAGAATCAGGCATTAGAAGGACAAGAAATACAGTATAATCTGTCAGCATTAAAAAACAAGAAAAACAGGAAATACTAAGGTGATCACCGGCCACTAGCCCTAAGCTTCACTAAAAGACCCAGAATTTAGGTCAAGTTGAGGCTGCGGCATGCTCCATTTCCTAATAAAATTAATTAAAAGAGTAAAAAGCATAGAACTATACTTTGCCAGTATGCTAGCCATACGAAAGGGAAAATAACTGTCTTAAGTCTGGACTTGAACGTCTCCACAGAGTCTGACTGTTTTATTGAAGCAGGGAGCTCATGCCACAGAACTTCTTATTCACCCTAGGGACACAAAGTAGTCCTGCACCCTGACAACGCAAAGCCCGGGCCGGTACGTAAGGTTTAATTAGGTCAGCTAGGTAGGGAGGTGCCAGTCCGTGAACAATGTTATAGACTAGTAGCAGAAGCTTAAAATCTGATCTCACTGGGACGGGAAGCCAGTGAAGGGATGCAAAAATGGGTGTAATGTGGTCAAACTTTCTGCTTCGTGTCAAAAGTCTGACTACAGTATTTTGAACTAATTGGAGAGCCATAATGTTGGACTGCTATAAGCCAGAAAATAGAACATTGCAGTAGTCCAATCTAGAAGAGATAAACGCATGGATCAGGGTCTCAGCATCAGCCATGGACAGGATGGGACGAATCTTCGCTATATTTCGCAGGTGGATGAAGGCAGTCCTCATAATATTTCTAATGTGGAGGTCAAAGGACAATGTAGGATGAAAAATGACCCCAAGGTTCCTCACGTTGTCAGGGTGATGTATGACACACAAGCCTAGGCTGAGCGTTAACTGCTCAAATTGATGCCGATGTCTCACTGGACCAAGAACCATCATTTCAGTCTTATCAGAGTTTAAAAGTAGTAGACCATGTGTAGTAGGCTACACATCAGAATTTTGGCTCTCTGTTGGGACTGTTTACACTGAGACTGCTACCTGCTGCTTTGGACTTGAATTAACAGTCTTTTTCAAGACTTTTTTACTTTTTTACCTTTTTACTTTTTTTTTTTTTTTACTTTTTTACTGTGCTCCAACGCCTAAGGAAGACCTCTAACGGTTGAAACATCGCGACGGAGCACTTTTATCAGCTAACTTTCATCAGCGTTGGCAAGCTAACTAGCTTGCTAACGCTTTCGTTTTTATTTTTTTAATTTTTTTTATTTTTCTCTTTTAGCACTGTTGTCGTGCGTTGCCTGTGCTGCTTCATGGCCTGTTTGGTGCCTTGATTGGGGCACTCCTTCTGCTGAATCACCTTTAAATTATTTACACATTATTCACTTTGTGTGTTTTTAGGAATCCGTTAGGTTACGTAGCTACTAGCTCTTAGCCGATTTAGCATGGCGGCTTCTCCTGTCTCTCCCGCACTTTTCTGCTCTGGGTGTGAAATGTTTAGTTATTCCTCGGCCTCTTTTAGCAGTAACGGTACTTGTAATAAGTGCAGCTTATTCGTAGCTTTGGAGGCCAGGCTGGGCGAATTGGAGACTCGGCTCCGCACCGTGGAAAATTCTACAGCTAGCCAGGCCCCTATAGTCGGTGCGGACCAAGGTAGCTTAGCCGCCGCTAGTTCCCCCCTGGCAGATCCCGTGCAGTCGGGAAAGCAGGCTGACTGGGTGACTGTGAGGAGGAAGCGTAGCCCTAAACAGAAGCCCCGTGTACACCGTCAACCCGTTCACATCTCTAACCGTTTTTCCCCACTCGACGATACACTCGCCGAGGATCAAACTCTGGTTATTGGCGACTCTGTTTTGAGAAATGTGAAGTTAGCGACACCAGCAACCATTGTCAATTGTCTTCCGGGGGCCAGAGCAGGCGACATCGAAGGACATTTGAAATTGCTGGCTAAGGCTAAGCGTAAATTTGGTAAGATTGTAATTCACGTCGGCAGTAATGACACTCGGTTACGCCAATCGGAGGTCACTAAAATTAACATTAAATCGGTGTGTAACTTTGCAAAAACAGTGTCGGACTCTGTTGTTTTCTCTGGGCCCCTCCCCAATCAGACCGGGAGTGACATGTTTAGCCGCATGTTCTCCTTGAATTGCTGGCTGTCTGAGTGGTGTCCAAAAAATGAGGTGGGCTTCATTGATAATTGGCAAAGCTTCTGGGGAAAACCTGGTCTTGTTAGGAGAGACGGCATCCATCCCACTTTAGATGGAGCAGTTCTCATTTCTAGAAATCTGGCCAATTTTCTTGGATCCTCCAAACTGTGACTGTCCAGCGTTGGGACCAGGAGGCAGAGCTGTGGTCTTATACACCTCTCTGCAGCTTCTCTCCCCCTGCCATCCCCTCATTACCCCATCCCCGTAGAGACGGTGCCTGCTCCCAGACCACCAATAACCAGCAAAAATCTATTTAAGCATAAAAATTCAAAAAGAAAAAATAATATAGCACCTTCAATTGCACCACAGACTAAAACAGTTAAATGTGGTCTATTAAACATTAGGTCTCTCTCTTCTAAGTCCCTGTTGGTAAATGATATAATAATTGATCAACGTATTGATTTATTCTGCCTAACAGAAACCTGGTTACAGCAGGATGAATATGTTAGTTTAAATGAGTCAACACCCCCGAGTCACACTAACTGTCAGAATGCTCGTAGCACGGGCCGTGGCGGAGGATTAACAGCAATCTTCCATTCCACCTTATTAATTAATCAAAAACCCAGACAGAGCTTTAATTCATTTGAAAGCTTGTCTCTTAGTCTTGTCCATCCAAATTGGAAGTCCCAAAAACCAGTTTTATTTGTTATTATCTATCGTCCACCTGGTCGTTACTGTGAGTTTCTCTGTGAATTTTCAGACCTTTTGTCTGACTCAGTGCTTAGCTCAGATAAGATAATTATAGTGGGCGATTTTAATATCCACACAGATGCTGAGAATGACAGCCTCAACACTGCATTTAATCTATTATTAGACTCTATCGGCTTTGCTCAAAAAGTAAATCAATCAATCAACTTTTTTCTTGTATAGCGCCAAATCACAACAAACAGTTGCCCCAAGGCGCTCCACATTGCAAGGCAAGGCCATACAATATGAAACACAGTCTACGTCTAAAGCAACATAACCAAGGGATGGTCCAGGGTCACCCGATCCAGCCCTAACTATAAGCCTTAGCGAAAAGGAAAGTTTTAAGCCTAATCTTAAAAGTAGAGAGGGTATCTGTCTCCCTGATCTGAATTGGGAGCTGGTTCCACAGGAGAGGAGTCTGAAAGCTGAAGGCTCTGCCTCCCATTCTACTCTTACAAACCCTAGGAACTACAAGTAAGCCCGCAGTCTGAGCGAAGCGCTCTAATGGGGTAATATGGTACTACGAGGTCCCTAAGATAAGATGGGACCTGATTATTCAAAACCTTATAAGTAAGAAGAAGAATTTTAAATTCTATTCTAGCATTAACAGGAAGCCAATGAAGGGAGGCCAACACGGGTGAGATATGCTCTCTCCTGCTAGTCCCCGTCAGTACTCTAGCTGCAGCATTCTGAACCAACTGAAGGCTTTTTAGGGAACTTTTAGGACAACCTGATAATAATGAATTACAATAGTCCAGCCTAGAGGAAATAAATGCATGAATTAGTTTTTCAGCATCACTCTGAGACAAGACCTTTCTGATTTTAGAGATATTGCGTAAATGCAAAAAGGCAGTCCTACATATTTGTTTAATATGCGCTTTGAATGACATATCCTGATCAAAAATAACTCCAAGATTTCTCACAGTATTACTAGAGATCAGGGAAATGCCATCCAGAGTAACGATCTGGTTAGACACCATGCTTCTAAGATTTGTGGGGCCAAGTACAATAACTTCAGTTTTATCTGAGTTTAAAAGCAGGAAATTAGAGGTCATCCATGTCTTATGTCTGTAAGACAATCCTGCAGTTTAGCTAATTGGTGCGTATCCTCTGGCTTCATGGATAGATAAAGCTGGGTATCATCTGCGTAACAATGAAAATTTAAGCAATACCGTCTAATAATACTGCCCAAGGGAAGCATGTATAAAGTGAATAAAATTGGTCCTAGCACAGAACCTTGTGGAACTCCATAATTAACTTTAGTCTGTGAAGAAGATTCCCCATTTACATGAACAAACTGTAATCTATTAGACAAATATGATTCAAACCACCGCAGCGCAATGCCTTTAATACCTATGACATGCTCTAATCTCTGTGATAAAATTTTATGGTCAACAGTATCAAAAGCAGCACTGAGGTCCAACAGAACAAGCACAGAGATAAGTCCACTGTCCGAAGCCATAAGAAGATCATTTGTAACCTTCACTATTGCTGTTTCTGTACTATGATGAATTCCAAAACCTGACTGAAACTCTTCAAATAGACCATTCCTCTGCAGGTGATCAGTTAGCTGTTTTACAACTACCCTCTCAACTACCCTCTGTCTAGGTTTTTGATTAATTAATAAGCTGGAATGGAAGATTGCTGCTAATCCTCCGCCCCGGCCCGTGCTACGAGCATTCTGACAGTTAGTGTGACTCGGGGGTGTTGACTCATTTAAACTAACATATGCATCCTGCTGTAACCAAGTTTCTGTTAGGCAGAATAAATCAATACGTTGATCAATTATTATATCATTTACCAACAGGGACTTAGAAGAAAGAGACCTAATGTTTAATAGACCACATTTAACTGTTTTAGTCTGTGGTGCAATTGAAGGTGCTATATTATTTTTTCTTTTTGAATTTTGATGCTTAAATAGATTTTTGCTAGTTATTGGTGGTCTGGGAGCAGGCACCGTCTCTACGGGGATGGGGTAATAGGGGGATGGCAGGGGGAGAGAAGCTGCAGAGAGGTGTATAAGACCACAGCTCTGCCTCCTGGTCCCAACGCTAGACAGTCACAGTTTGGAGGATCCCAAAAAATTGGCCAGATTTCTAGAAATGAGAGCTGCTCCCTCTAAAGTGGGATGGATGCCGTCTCTCCTAACAAGACCAGGTTTTCCCCAGAAGCTTTGCCAATTATCAATGAAGCCCACCTCATTTTTTGGACACCACTCAGACAGCCAGCAATTCAAGGAGAACATGCGGCTAAACATGTCACTCCCGGTCTGATTGGGGAGGGGCCCAGAGAAAACAACAGAGTCCGACATTGTTTTTGCAAAGTTACACACCGATTCAATGTTAATTTTAGTGACCTCCGATTGGCGTAACCGAGTGTCATTACTGCCGACGTGAATTACAATCTTACCAAATTTACGCTTAGCCTTAGCCAGCAATTTCAAATGTCCTTCAATGTCGCCTGCTCTGGCCCCCGGAAGACAATTGACAATGGTTGCTGGTGTCGCTAACTTCACATTTCTCAAAACAGAGTCGCCAATAACCAGAGTTTGATCCTCGGCGAGTGTATCGTCGAGTGGGGAAAAACGGTTAGAAATGTGAACGGGTTGACGGTGTACACGGGGCTTCTGTTTAGGGCTACGCTTCCTCCTCACAGTCACCCAGTCAGCCTGCCTTCCCGACTGCACGGGGTCTGCCAGGGGGGAACTAACGGCGGCTAAGCTACCTTGGTCCGCACCGACTACAGGGGCCTGGCTAGCTGTAGAATTTTCCACGGTGCAGAGCCGAGCCTCCAATTCGCCCAGCCTGGCCTCCAAAGCTACGAATAAGCTGCACTTATTACAAGTACCGTTACTGCTAAAAGAGGCTGAGGAATAACTAAACATTTCACACCCAGAGCAGAAAAGTACGGGAGAGACAGGAGAAGCCGCCATGCTAAAACGGCTAAGAGCTAGTAGCTACGCTAAGCTAGCGGATTCCCAAACAGGGAATCCGACACTAGACAGGCTGTGGAGCAGCACAGGTAACGCACGACAACAGTGCTAAAATAAAATAAAAATCCACTAGACAGGCTGTGGAGCAGCACAGGTAACGCACGACAACAGTGCTAAAAAATAAAATAAAATAAAAATAAAAATCCACTGGACAGGCTGTGGAGCAGCACAGGCAACGCACGACAACAGTGCTAAAACAAAAAAAAATCCACTAGACAGGCTGTGGAGCAGCACAGGTAACGCACAACAACAGTGCTAAAACAAAATACAGTGCTAAAACAAAATAAAAATCCACTAGACAGGCTGTGGAGCAGCACAGGTAACGCACAACAACAGTGCTAAAAAATAAAATAAAATAAAAATAAAAATCCACTGGACAGGCTGTGGAGCAGCACAGGTAACGCACAACAACAGTGCTAAAAAATAAAATAAAAATAAAAATCCACTGGACAGGCTGTGGAGCAGCACAGGTAACGCACAACAACAGTGCTAAAAAATAAAATAAAATAAAAATAAAAATCCACTGGACAGGCTGTGGAGCAGCACAGGCAACGCACGACAACAGTGCTAAAAAATAAAATAAAATAAAAATAAAAATCCACTGGACAGGCTGTGGAGCAGCACAGACAACGCACGACAACAGTGCTAAAACAAAATAAAAATCCACTAGACAGGCTGTGGAGCAGCACAGGTAACGCACGACAACAGCGCCAAAAAAAAAGTAAAATAAAAATCAAAATCCACTGGACAGGCTGTGGAGCAGCACAGGTAACGCACGACAACAGTGCTAAAAAAAAAAAAAAAAAAAATAATAAAATAAAAATCCACTGGACAGGCTGCGGAGCAGCACAGGTAACACACGACAACAGTGGTAAAAAATAAAATAAAAATCCACTAGACAGGCTGTGGAGCAGCACAGGTAACGCACGACAACAGTGCCAAAAAATAAAATAAAAATCCACTGGACAGGCTGTGGAGCAGCACAGGTAACGCACGACAACAGTGCCAAAAAACAAAACAAAAATCCACTGGACAGGCTGTGGAGCAGCACAGGTAACGCACGACAACAGTGCCAAAAAACAAAACAAAAATCCACTGAACAGGCTGTGGAGCAGCACAGGTAACACACGACAACAGTGCCAAAAAATAAAATAAAAATCCACTGGACGGGCTGTGGAGCAGCACAGGTAACACACGACAACAGTGGTAAAAAATAAAATAAAAATCCACTGAACAGGCTGTGGAGCAGCACAGGTAACGCACGACAACAGTGCTAAAAATAAAATAAAAATCCACTGGACAGGCTGTGGGGCAGCACAGGTAACGCACGACAACAGTGCTAAAAAATAAAATAAAAATCCACTGGACAGGCTGTGGAACAGCACAGGTAACGCACGACAACAGTGCTAAAAAATAAAATAAAAATCCACTGAACAGGCTGTGGAGCAGCACAGGTAACGCACGACAACAGTGCTAAAAAATAAAATAAAAATCCACTGGACAGGCTGTGGAGCAGCACAGGTAAATGAGTCCACCCACCACTTTAATCATATCTTAGATCTTGTTCTGACTTATGGTATGGAAATAGAAGATTTAACAGTATTCCCTGAAAACTCCCTTCTGTCTGATCATTTTTTAATAACATTTACATTTACCCTGATGGACTACCCTGCAGTGGGGAATAAGTTTCATTACACTAGAAGTCTTTCAGAAAGCGCTGTAACTAGGTTTAAGGATATGATTCCTTCGTTATGTTCTCTAATGTCATATACCAACACAGAGCAGAGTAGCTACCTAAACTCTGTAAGGGAGTTAGACTATCTCGTCAATAGTTTTACATCCTCTTTGAAGACAACTTTGGATGCTGTAGCTCCTCTGAAAAAGAGAGCTTTAAATCAGAAGTGTCTGACTCCGTGGTATAACTCACAAACTCGTAGCTTAAAGCAGATAACCCGTAAGTTGGAGAGGAAATGGCGTCTCACTAACTTAGAAGATCTTCACTTAGCCTGGAAAAAGAGTTTGTTGCTCTATAAAAAAGCCCTCCGTAAAGCTAGGACATCTTTCTACTCATCACTAATTGAAGAAAATAAGAATAACCTCAGGTTTCTTTTCAGCACTGTAGCTAGGCTGACAGAGTCAGAGCTCTATTGAGCTGAGTATTCCATTAACTTTAACTAGTAATGACTTCATGACTTTCTTTGCTAACAAAATTTTGACTATTAAGAAAAAATTACTCATAACCATCCCAAAGATGTATCGTTATCTTTGGCTGCTTTCAGTGATGCCGGTATTTGGTTAGACTCTTTCTCTCCAGGTTGTTCTGTCTGAGTTATTTTCATTGGTTGCTTCGTCCAAACCATCGGCATGTTTATTGGACCCCATTCCTGCCAGGCTGCTCAAGGAAGTCCTACCATTATTTAATGCTTCAATCTTAAATATGATCAATCTATCTTTGTTAGTTGGTTATGTACCACAGGCCTTTAAGGTGGCAGTAATTAAACCATTACTTAAAAAGCCATCACTTGACCCAGCTATCTTAGCTAATTATAGGCCAATTTGAAGGTTACAAATGATCTTCTTATGGCTTCGAACAGTGGACTTATCGCTGTGCTTGTTCTGTTGGACCTCAGTGCTGCTTTTGATACTGTTGACCATAAAATTTTATTACAGAGATTAGAGCATGTCATAGGTATTAAAGGCACTGCGCTGCGGTGGTTTGAATCATATTTGTCTAATAGATTACAGTTTGTTCATGTAAATGGGGAATCTTCTTCACAGACTAAAGTTAATTATGGAGTTCCACAAGGTTCTGTGCTAGGACCAATTTTATTCACTTTATACATGCTTCCCTTAGGCAGTATTATTAGACGGTATTGCTTAAATTTTCATTGTTACGCAGATGATACCCAGCTTTATCTGTCCATGAAGCCAGAGGATACACACCAATTAGCTAAACTGCAGGATTGTCTTACAGACATAAAGACATGGATGACCTCTAATTTCCTGCTTTTAAACTCAGATAAAACTGAAGTTATTGTACTTGGCCCCACAAATCTTAGAAGCATGGTGTCTAACCAGATCGTTACTCTGGATGGCATTTCCCTGATCTCTAGTAATACTGTGAGAAATCTTGGAGTCATTTTTGATCAGGATATGTCATTCAAAGCGCATATTAAACAAATATGTAGGACTGCCTTTTTGCATTTACGCAATATCTCTAAAATCAGAAAGGTCTTGTCTCAGAGTGATGCTGAAAAACTAATTCATGCATTTATTTCCTCTAGGCTGGACTATTGTAATTCATTATTATCAGGTTGTCCTAAAAGTTCCCTAAAAAGCCTTCAGTTGGTTCAGAATGCTGCAGCTAGAGTACTGACGGGGACTAGCAGGAGAGAGCATATCTCACCCGTGTTGGCCTCTCTTCATTGGCTTCCTGTTAATTCTATAATAGAATTTAAAATTCTTCTTCTTACTTATAAGGTTTTGAATAATCAGGTCCCATCTTATCTTAGGGACCTCGTAGTACCATATTACCCCATTAGAGCGCTTCGCTCTCAGACTGCGGGCTTACTTGTAGTTCCTAGGGTTTGTAAGAGTAGAATGGGAGGCAGAGCCTTCAGCTTTCAGGCTCCTCTCCTGTGGAACCAGCTCCCAATTCAGATCAGGGAGACAGATACCCTCTCTACTTTTAAGATTAGGCTTAAAACTTTCCTTTTCGCTAAGGCTTATAGTTAGGGCTGGATCGGGTGACCCTGGACCATCCCTTGGTTATGCTGCTTTAGACGTAGATTGTGGGGGGGTTCCCATGATGCACTGTTTCTTTCTCTTTTTGCTCCGTATGCATCACTCTGCATTTAATCATTAGTGATCGATCTCTGCCCCCCTTCACGGCATGTCTTTTTCCTGTTTTTTTTTCCCTCAGCCCAACCAGTCTCAGCAGAAGACTGCCCCTCCCTGAGCCTGGTTCTGCTGGAGGTTTCTTCCTGTTAAAAGGGAGTTTTTCCTTCCCACTGTTGCCAAGTGCTTGCTCATAGGGGGTCGTTTTGACCGTTGGGGTTTTTCATAATTATTGTATGGCCTTGCCTTACAATATGGAGCGCCTTGGGGCAACTGTTTGTTGTGATTTGGCGCTATATAAGAAAAAAGTTGATTGAAGTTGATTGATAGACATCCAACTTCTCACTGATGCAAGGCAATCTTCTAAGGACTTTTTGTGAATGAGATTACCAGCAGTTATTGGCATGTATAACTGAGTATCATCAGCATAGCATTGAAAGGTAATCTCAAAGCACCGCAATATGTGCCCAAGGGGTGCTATATAAAGGGAGAAAAGCAGGGGGCCTAAGACGGACCCCTGTGGAACCCCAAATTTCATGTCACTAAGGTTGGAGGTAGTGTTACTGTATAAAACAGTGAGAACGACTGGTCAAGTATGACGTTAACCATGCAAGGTCACTCCCAGTAATCCCAAAATGATTTTCCAGCCTATCAAGTAGAATATGGTGATCCATAGTATCAAATGCAGCACTGAGATGTAACAGCACAAGAACCATTGTGGTGTCCGAATCCATTGCAAGCAGAAAATCATTCACCACTTTAGTGAGAACAGTCTCTGTGGAATGATATTTTCTAAAAGCAGACTGCAGTGGCTCAAAGAGATTATTCTCAGTAAGATAGTCCACGAGTTGCCATGGACACCACTTTTTTCCAAAATTTTAGAGCAAAATGATAGATTTGATATCGGCCGATAGTTTTTCAATACACTAGGGTCAAGATTAGGTTTCTTAAGTAATGGTTTAATCACTGCAGATTTGAAACATTTAGGAACAGATCCAGAAGTTAAAGAAAGATTAATCATTTCCAGCACAGTCGGCTCAAGAGTGGGCCACAGGTCCTTAAACAGTTTTGTTGGTATAGGCTCAAATAAACAGATTGTGCTTTTTGTTGACGTTACGAGTTTCTTCAGCATGCCTAGAGAGATACTCTCAAATTCTGTAGATCTAGGTAATACCTCAGTAATGGCACCCACCTCAATACTAGGGTGTAGTGGCTGGGTTAAGGCATGCTGGGATATGTTTAACTATCAGGCTCGGTGTTGACAACTGGCTGGACACAAATGCAGAGCACAAACTCACAGATCTGTAGGCTTAACTCTTTTACTGGGTTGGCTAGCTGGGGTCGGTACACGGTAAGGCAGTCAGACAAGAGCAGAAGTACAACAGTCATCAGGCTAGAGGCGTGGTTGAGAAAAACAAGCAGGTGGTCAAAAACACAATGAGACAAAACGAAGCAAGGCAATGATACAAGAGAAGGCTGGAAAGAAGGCTCAACGCACCTCGATCTGGTGAAGGACCAGAGCACAAAGAGTCTTAAATACACCCAAGTGATGAGCTGCAAATCAAGGACAGGTGTGAGGAGAGGCAGCTAGAGCTGGGGTGTGGTCAGACAAAGGGAAACGCCCACCACCAAGAGAAAGACAGAGAGAACCCAAGCAGAAAGCAACAGACAAAGAACCTACAACACCCAAAAATAAGACAAAATGTACAATAAAACAGCACAAACCAAAACCTGACATTAACCTAATGTCTTCTATATTCTTCTCAAAGTAATCCAGGAAATCTTGTGGTGTAAAAGGAGAGCGAACTACAGGTGGTTCTCCATGAATAAGTGTTGCCACCGTGTCGAACAAGAACTTTGAGTTCGTCTTGTTTTTGTTGCTCAAATTAGAGTAATAGGTCCGCTTTGTAGCCAGTAATGCATGCTTATAGTCTAAGATAGCATCACACCATGCAAGGTGGAATACTTCTATTTTGAACTACGTCATTTCAATTCTAGACCTCTAGCCTTATGCTTGAGGTCACACAGGTAATCACTGAATCAAGGTGACTGCATTTTGGGGGAATCTGGTTTTAACAAAGGTGGCGCAATCATGTTGAGTGTAGTTTTGAGCACTGAGTTTAAACTGTCCACAAGACTGTCTACTGATTGGGTATTTGCCAAATGTGAAGCTAAGACATCAGGCAGTCTAGCTTCGAGTTCAGTCTTAGTTGAGGAGTTGATGCATCGCCGTAGTGATATCTAAGGTTGTTGTTCTACTATACACAGCAGTGAAACTGTAAATAAGTGAGTGATCAGAGACCACTGATGTAAGAGTCATGATGTCAATATTTGTGACAGCAATACCACATGCGAGAACCAGATCCAGGGTATTTCCACCAATGTGCGTTGAGTCCCAAATGCACTGTGGAAATCCTAATGCATCCACAATTTCTATAAATGATTTGCAGAGGGGATCAGAAGGATTTTTTATATGAACGTTAAAGTCACCAATGATCAGAATGTTATCTGCACTAGTTGACAAGTTAGAGATGAATTCACCAGATTCATCTAAGAATTCAGAATATGGGCCAGGAGGCCTATATACAGTGACAGAGTAATACAGCTGATTTTTATTCTTCTGACCTTGGCAATGCGTAATATCCTGAGCAGAGAATCGGATGCTCAAACGAGTTATATTTGTGTCCTCCAACAGCTAATAAGCTAAACCTAGGTTTATAAATAAGAGCAACACCCCGCCTTGCTTTGCATCATGAGGGACGTGACTAAATATATATGTTGGTGGGCAGGCCTCATTTAAGGGGAGGACAGCTATAAGTTTAAGCCAGGTTTCACATAACCCAATCATATCTAAGTGATGATCAATAATTAGATCATAATCAACAATGATTTTGAGGATAGTGATCTTATGTTAATGAGACCCAGACTAAGGACCTCAGTGGGGTTGACAGTTGCACTGTTTGGGTTTAGGGGTGGTTCCAGAGTAGCATATATAAGATGCTTAGAAATAGGTTTAGGTTTGAGACATTCCACATGAGTTGTAGGTAGCAGACACAAAATCTTTGATATTTCTGGAGCAACCATTGGGCCATCCTCAATTTCCACATCATCCAATGTAGCAATGGGTATTAAATTTGCAAAGCATATCCCTCTATGATTTTTATGGACATGTCTATGGAAGCAGGCCACAGTCTCAACTTGTTGAATTTCCCTCACCACTATGGATTTTCTGCACTATTTCCCCATTAAACTAATGGATTCCACAACCACATTTGTTGTAAGCCTTGCAGGGTCTCTAATCACCTGCTCCATGGCTTGCTTTAAAATCCTCATGTTACCCTCCCTGTAGAGCTCTATCTATGTTTGCAGATAAGATGGCGGCGCCTTCCCCAGTAGGGTGGAGGCCATCCAGCATCAACAAGCCATGGTGGCCTGAGAACAAAGTCCAGTTATCAATAAGGTTATAGCCTTGTTGTCTAGAAAATTGGGCCAGCCACCTATTTAACGATGTCAGCCTGCTAAATGCCTCATCAGGGGAAAAGGAGGTGGAGATATACTCTGTAGAGAAAGGGAATGAAAGTCAGTAGGTGCAAAATGAGTACATGTGTGAATGAGTGGGATCCCTGTGGAACAGTGTAGTTGCGAGGAGTAGAGATGGTGAAGGTAGATGAGTTAAAATACTTGTGGTCAACTATCCGAAGCAATGGAGAGTGTGGTAGAGAAGTGAAGAAGAGGGTGCAGACAGGATGGAGAGGGTGGAGAAGCATGGCAGGTGTGATTTATGACAGAAGGATGTCTTCAAGAGTGAAAGGGAAAGTTTACAAGTCAGTAGTGAGACTAGCTGTGCTGTACTGCTTTGAGGCGGTGGCACTAGCACAAAGACAGGAGTCAGGGTCGGAGGTAATAGAGCTAAAGATCCTGTGATGTTCTTTGGAAGTGATGAGGATGGACAGGGTTGAGAATAAACATATCAGAGGCAGGACTGTTTGGAGACAAAGTCAGAGAGGCAAGGCTGAGATGGTTTAGACTTGCAGAGGAGGGAACCAGGGTACATTGGGAGAAGGATGCTGAGGATGGAGCCACCATGCAGGAGGAGAAGAGGGAGGCCAAAGCGGAGGTTTATTAATGTAGTGAGGGAAGAAAAGCAGGTGACTGATGTGGCAGAGGAAGATACAGAGGACAGGGTGAGATGGAAACAGATGATCTCCTGTGGTGACCCCTAATCAGAGCAGCTGAAAGAAGATCTCATTACAGTGGTCACTGAGTGGGATATATTAGACAGCAAGATAACATTTTGTCCCACAGACATCTTTCATCTTCAACAGGAATTCATTTTAAATCTTGAAGGCTGTCATCTGCTCAGTGTCCCAGATTTAATGGGGTAGTTTCAAGATTAGAGTGTTTTGCAGGTGTTTGCATGCATTCAAAGTTGAGGACTTGGAAATGTGGATACAGCAAATAACCTGATTGAAATATGGCACTTCATCTATGACAAGACAGTTCTCAGGAGGATGTCTCTTTGGGCTGGCTACTTTGAGCCATTGTATAAGGCTAATCATCTTGCCAGGATCTTAGGCATATCTAGTTGTTGGGAAAGTGTAAGTACACGGACCCACAACAGGGGGCGCAAATGAACGGACAATGGAATAGGTCAAATAACAACACTTTACTGTTGCGAACGTGCACAACAAATACAACAGATTACAACAATGGACAAAATTCAATTCACAAAGGTGTCGTGTGGGCAGGCTCGAAGATAGGAGACGCCTCTCCGAAATAGAACCGGAACCACACGGTTTCTGCCGCCACAGGACCCCGGGAATACTGGAGCCGCCAAGTCCCGAACTCCCAGGTGGCCACTGCCTCCGCGTGTCGGACCTGGTACTGCTGGCGAGGAACAAAGTACAGTTAAATGAGGGCGCGTTTGCACCCAGCAATCCGCACGGCAGGAAAACTACCTCCACCTCTCGTTGGAAAAGGAGTCTGTTATATAACGCACAAAGTCACAAAAGATTACTGTCACACAGTGAGCTGAGAATATTACCTTCCAGGTAGAACGATATCTCGGCAAAGAGGTGGAGACGTCGTCCTGCTGATGTACCCCTGCTGATCAGATGATTGGTAACAGCTGTTGCAGGTGATGCGTGACAGCTGTCACCCTGGCTGCTCCTGTGAGGCGGCTGCGCCCTCTGGTGCCTGGAGCCCGCACTCCAGACAGGGCGCCCTCTGGTGGTGGGCCAGCAGTACCTCCTCTTCTGGCGGCCCACACAACACTAGTGCCATGATTGTTGTGGTTGAGAACTGCCAAATTACCGTGAGATTGCAATGGTGGTAAATCATCTGTTGGCATACTCAGTTTTGTTTGAGAGACGGGTATCATCCCACCCGCCCATAAGTCAACCACTGTATGTACCATATATGTGAATATTGACAAAGGTTTGTTGCAACCTGTGTTGGTTTTCACAAAGTGTTTAATTGTATCAGTTGGGCTGTTTTGTGGAACATCTTGAGGATTTGCTTTTACTTCTTTTTCTGATACTTAGTATTTTCAGTGCCTGCGTTAACTCGTGTCAGGGTAATTTTGTGGAGTTCAACAACTTGGGTGCCTTTGCTGATGAGGAAAGGCTCATTGACCTTGACTTTGTGTAAGATTTAGTGATCTTTGTGGAAACAATTGCAGCATATGAGAAGCAGAGTTAGAGATCAGAGTGTCTGGATCTCTAAAATGTCTTGGATCAAGACCAAGATTCAGGCTTTCAAGGACTTCAGAGATGTTTAGCTGATACCAATATCTTTGGAGTAGGATACCTGCAAAGAATGGAGGTATACCAGTCTTGGGTTGTGGTTACATGAAGTAAATGTGTACCTGCTATTGCTTGAGTTACCGCATTCAATCCAGCAGTGACCCACAGTGAGCTTTGGCAAAAGATCCACACCAGAGTTCCTTTCTGACTAGCCTCCAGTTGTTCATGGGGAAATGTGTGCAGTCTCTGGTGTTCTTAAGTGGTCTCCCACTCAAGTATTATCAGGACTGACCCTGCTTAACCTCTGGGATCTGATGCACAATGGACTTATATTCATTATTAAATGTGTATGTCAGCCTCCACACCTATGATCCTCATTGTGTGGAAAACAGTGAATTGCTGTCTCCTTTTAACCGCAAATTTATCTGCCCAGTTCCAAATCCAGGATTTGAACGAGAGATGACGTGCAGGACATGGGGTCAGTACAACTTCGAGACATTTGACGGCCTGTACTACTACTTTCCTGGACGGTGCACGTACACTTTGCTGAGGGACTGTGAAGAAACCACGCAGGCCAGCATTGTTGTGCAGGTTTGTTCAGATCCCGCAGTACACACACACACACACTCACTCACTCACTCACTGTAATAATAAACAAACACAATCCACCAAAGGTGCTCAGCAGTTTTGATTGGATGCCTGCTTCCAGTCATTTGGATGAGGATGAAAATTTGGGATTAGCTTCAAAACACACCCTCCTTTCTATCTGCAAGTTCAGTCACTGCCTCGGGAGAAGAATTGCTCTGAAGATTAGTGAAAGCTATTTGGTGATTAGAGTCAATTACCATTAAATACTGCAGTTATCCACAATGCCTGCAACAGACATGGACTTTGTTCCCTTGAAAAGTCAGAAGATACTGTATCTGTCTCAGAAAAAAATGAATGGAGAACATGAAATGATCACGGTGCATTTTTGTTTTCGGGTTGATGGTACATTACAGATGAGCAACATTTCATAAACAATGAGGGGAGGTGATGGTCTAGTGGTTAAGCACTGGGCTTGAGACCAGAGGATCCTTATTTCAAATCCCAGCCTGACCGGAAAATCACTAAAGCTCCTTGGGGCAAGGTCGTTAATCCCCTAGTTGCTCCCAGTGTGCAGTGAGCACCTTGTATTGCAGCACCCTGACATCGGGGTGAATGTGAGGCATTATTGTAAAGTGTTTTGAGCATCTGATGCAGATGGAAAAGCACTATATAAATTCAGACCATTTACCATTTACCAATGAGAAAAGTCTCAGACTGAAAACTCGAAACCAGAATGTGGCAGCTAAATGGTGAACAGAAAAGTACACATCTTAACAACCAAGACTGATTGGGATCGAGTCCTTTTATAAGCGAGGATAAGTTCAAAGTCTTACTTTTAGTTTTGACTTTACAGTGCAACATGCTGTCAAGTCAAAATGTGAATGTACCAAGATAAATAGTATGAATAAGGTCTCAGTAAGAAAACAGAGAACTAATCAGCATGTTGGGAAAGTGTAGTGACATGGACCCACAACAGGGGGCGTAAATGAACAGACAATAGAGGGAGTCAAATTAGAACACTTTACTGTTGTGAATGTCACAACCACACACAGCAGATTACAGAATAAATACAAGTCAATTAATGAAGGTGTCGTGTGGGCAGGCTCGACAATAGGAGACGCCGTCTGGAGATGAACCGGAACCACACGATTTCCACCGCCACCGAACCCGAAGGATACTGGAGCCGCCAAGTCCCGAAGTCCCCAGTTGGCCACCGTCTCAGCGTGTCGGATCTGGTACTGCTGGCGGAGAACAAAGACAGTCAAGTGTGGGTGTGTGTACACCCCGTAACAATAATGGTGGGAATTCCACCTCCACCTTTAACACACACTCGTGCAGCGTCTGTTTAACCACTTATCTGACGGGACGTAGGATGAAACAGTCGCGACCCACGCCGGTCCTCTGGTTGACAGCTGCAACACAATAGCTCTTGAAATCACTGAATGCTGGCAGAGAAAGTTACCTCTCACAGAAGTCGATATCTCGGCGATGTGGTGGAGGTGTCATCCTGCTTTTATCCAGGGTGAGATGCAGTTGATCGGTGACAGCTGTCACAGTTGATGAGTGACAGCTGTCACCTCGGCTGTTCCTGTAGGCGGCAGTGCCCTCTCGTGCCTGAAGCCCGCACTTCAGGCAGGGCGCCCTCTGGTGGTGGGCCAGCAGTACCTCCTCTTCTGGCGGCCCACACAACAGGACCCCCCCCTCAACGGGCGCTTCCTGGCGCCCGACCAGGCTTGTCCGGGTGGCGTCGGTAAAAATCGACCAGGAGGGCCGGGTCCAGGATGAAGCTCCTCTTCACCCAGGAGCGTTCTTCGGGTCCATACCCTTCCCAGTCCACCAAATATTGAAAGCCCCGGCCCATTCGACGGACATCCAAGAGCCGGCGTACTGTCCAAGCTGGCTCCCCGTCGATGATACGGGCAGGAGGCGGCGCCGGACCGGGTGCACAGAGGGGTGAGGTGTGATGTGGTTTCAACCTGGAGACATGAAAGGCTGGATGGATCCGCAGTGAGGCCGGGAGTTGGAGCCTCACTGCGGTGGGACTGAGGACCTTGAGGATGCGGAACGGCCCTATGTAGCGGTCTTTCAATTTCGGGGAAGCCACCTGGAGAGGTATGTCCTTGGTAGATAGCCATACCTCCTGCCCGGGCTGGTATGCGGGGGCCGGGGACCGTCGACGGTCTGCATGGGCTTTTGCCCTCGTCTGGGCCCTCAACAAGGCCGAACGGGCGGTGCGCCACACCCGACGGCATCTCCGCAGGTGGGCCTGGACCGAGGGCACACCAACCTCTCCCTCCACCACAGGAAACAAAGGGGGTTGGTACCCCAGACACACCTCAAATGGGGAGAGGCCGGTGGCAGAGGACACTTGGCTGTTATGCGCGTACTCGATCCAGGCCAGGTGTTCACTCCAAGCTGTCGGGTGTGCGGACGTTGTACAACTCAGGGCCTGCTCCAACTCTTGATTGGCCCGTTCAGCCTGTCCGTTAGTCTGAGGGTGATACCCAGACGAGAGGCTCACGGTGGCCCCCAGTTCCCGGCAGAAACTTCTCCACACCTGCGAGGAGAACTTGGACCCGTGACAGAAGTCCAGGATGGCAGCTCTGGCTTCTGGTGGGACGTATAGTCTGTTTCTCGGCCCGGTTCCGGGATCCGGGCTCCGTGCCAGGGCCTCCCGGACGGTCTTCTCCACGTCCCAGGTAAGGGTAGCCACGATAGTGGACTCCGGTACGATGGGTTCCGGTGGAGCCGACAGTTCGGTCTTGACTTCATGTTCGTGCACCCGGGACAGGGCATCCGACCTCTGGTTTTTGGTCCCGGGGCGGTAAGTGATCCGGAAGTCAAAACAGCCGAAAAACAGTGACCAGCGGGCTTGCCTGGGGTTCAGTCGCTTGGCGGTCCTGATATACTCCAGGTTCCGGTGGTCAGTAAAAACCGTGAAAGGCACTGACGCTCCCTCCAGCAGGTGTCTCCACTCCTCAAGAGCCTCTTTCACCGCAAGGAGCTCTCGATTGCCCACGTCATAGTTCCGCTCTGCTGGGGTCAACCTGCGGGAGAAATAGGCACACGGGTGAAGAACCTTATCGGTCTCTCCGCTCTGGGATAGCACGGCTCCTATCCCTGAGTCAGAGGCGTCCACTTCGACCACAAACTGGCGACTAGGATCGGGCTGCACCAAGACAGGTGCAGTCGAGAAGCGCTGTTTCAACTCCCTGAATGCGGCATCGCACCGATCCGACCACGTGAAGGGAACTTTTGGTGAGGTCAGGGCTGTCAGGGGGCTAACTACCTGACTATACCCCTTAATGAACCTCCTGTAAAAATTTGCGAAGCCGAGGAACTGTTGCAGCTTCCTACGGCTCGTAGGTTGGGGCCAGTCTCTCACCGCTGCGACCTTGGCCGGATCCGGGGCGACGGAGTTGGAGGAGATGATAAATCCCAGGAAGGACAAAGAGGTGCGGTGAAACTCACACTTCTCACCCTTCACAAACAGCCGGTTCTCCAACAACCGCTGCAGGACCTGACGTACATGCCGTACATGGGTCTCAGGATACGGAGAAAAAATGAGTATATCGTCCAGCTATACGAAGACGAATCGGTGCAGGAAGTCCCGCAAGACGTCATTAACCAAAGCTTGGAACGTCGCGGGGGCGTTAGTGAGGCCGAATGGCATGACCAGGTACTCAAAATGACCTAACGGGGTGTTGAATGCTGTCTTCCATTCGTCTCCCTTCCGGATCCGAACTAGGTGATATGCGTTCCTAAGATCCAGCTTTGTGAATATTTTGGCTCCATGCAGGGGGGTGAACACGGAATCCAACAAAGGCAACGGGTATCGGTTGCAAACCGTGATCTCGTTCAGCCCCCGGTAATCAATGCATGGACGAAGACCGCCATCTTTTTTGCCCACAAAAAAGAAACCTGCTCCCA